>NC_042493.1:70624158-70709242 GCF_005508785.2 Acyrthosiphon pisum | reverse complement strand
TGCATATACATATTGAATAACTAATCAAAAAGAATGATATTTATTTAACAAACTTAACTAAATAATAAACTGTAATAAATCACGTGGGTCAGTATAAACTTTCTATCGATAATATTCACGAACGTGCTTGATACAAAGTTCTGTCGTTTTCATATTCCCTATCCGTTCGAGTATTACAAGCAATATATTTATTATTTACACAATGCGTATCGTGTGACCGGCTAATACGTTTTATAATTATTTTTATGATTTATTATTAATTTACAACAACGTTGATAGGTATTCTTCATTCTAAGTTGGTATTTTACGACAGTGGATACCCTATAAGCATAGGCGCAAATAGACAAATTATTTTGGAGGGACTAAACCCCTCCTATAATATTTTATAGTTTTATAGTATATCTTATAGTTTCAACTTATACAATCATTTAGATATAGAGAAAGGGAGATCTAGTATGTGAAGATACGTTAATATTTTGGTCGTATTTTTGAACTTATGAAATTCCAAATCCCGAATTGAGTTCCACAGCGTATAATATTAGTCCCGTGTGATTTATACAAAGCGTATGGGCTACCTCCACACACGCGTATTACAAATTTATAATTTGAAATTTAAATAATAGAATCTTCTTTTTTTAAATTTATTTGTTTAAGCTCAATAAGTTTTAGATTATTGTTGATATATTGTATATTTTAAATATTGTTCCTCTTATATGTATGAGAACTATATTTTTAAATTACGATTTTTAATTTGACTATGAAATACAAATATTGCCTATGCGGCTATAGTGACTATATAGCCGATATACTGTATTCGCGACGTCAAACTTCGAAATTTAAACAAAACATAATATGTTATGTGTTTAAGTTTCAAGTTGTTTAGTTGATTAAGATTAAACTAAAACCTATACTTATAATAGGTACCTACTATTCTTTATCCTTTCAATGTGAATAACGATGCTTATGATGGTAATTTATCCGTATTTATCATCATCTGCACAAACGCGTGGCTGTTAGTTAAATCATTTATAATAGTACCTATGTTGATACTTTTTTGATTAGCCGGCTATATTCTATTGATTATTCGTAACGGTCAAGGTCCTTTATTATTCGCATATAAGTTATATCAATCAATAACAGTAGAGCCGTACAGGTAATGCATATATAAAGAGAGAGAGAGAGAGTTGTGAATATGAAATATTATACGTGGATTTCTGTATTTGATGCAAAGGCTTGGACAAGAGGAAAAGTATGTATTAATTTCGTTTTTATACCGAAGTCCTATGCAGTATGCATAATATGTTTTTTTTCTATAATTCCGAAGTTGGTGAGCCCTGATTATGTTTATACTCGTAATATATATTATTATACATTGGTGTATATCTTGAAAGCCTTCTTGGTAAAGCCATACAAGGAAACGGATGAATAAAAACCCGTACACAATCGATTCATTTCACGTAATTCTAAACTGCTGTCTGCTGTGAACACTTAGAGTTCAAGTTGAATTTTGAATTATAGAGCTAAAATCGTATTGTAATTATGAAACTTTATTTTGCTTTCATAAGTACATAGTGTTGTAATTCTTCTGCACTCACAAGAAGTATCATTAGCTATAATACGTTTACACATAAGTATAAAACATTTATTGCAAGAGGTTTTAGTACCTGTATAGGTGTACAATATAACATTTTCGTCGTTGTATTGAATTTTAAATAACATGGGATGCGTGCTTATGTTTGGCACGAATGTTTAAGTAATAAGATATCCACGAACACATAATTATTTTATTAAAAAAACCTAAGTTAATTGATAAAGTATGATATAAAAAAAAAATGTTTTATATGATATTATATCTATGGTTGGTCAAAGTATACCTATAACATTAACAATATTGTTGTTAATGACTTACTAACTTTTGAAACGTGAATTAAACAATTTTTATATAAATATTTACTTATAAATTACGGTAATATATTAATATTTAATGTTGTGTTAATGTTCAAAATGTCACGTTGAAAATGTGCAATCAACTATTTATTTGATTTTTCTTCAATTTAATTTCGTATATTAATTTAATAAGTCAAGTATATAAGCTACGTGTTTTCAATTCTGAGTGGCCGTTTTAATTTATTTATCAAAAGTATTCAGATGTAATGGTTCAAAAATCCAATTCAAAAAATCTTGGATAGTTGTATTCATGAGATTTATTTAAGCCACTTGTGTATATAGGTACTATTTATTTATTTATCTGTCTAGTCTTATATTTTACTCCGTGGAATTGATAATTTAATCATGTTGTCATTCAAATGGTGTAAGTTTATTTTTACGACTCCTTTAAATTTTCCCTTTAGCAATTTAAAAACGCACATATATAATATTATAATATATACATTTATATATATATACTTAAATTATATTGTTTCTTTAATGTAATTTTTGAAAATGAATCCACGCGTTCGAGTCTCGCGTCTAAATGAAACTGTTTCTGAATCCAAAACGAATAAATAATTTATCCTCTTCAATATAATAGTACATATAGGTAGGTATAGTTCATACTTGAGTTATAAGATACATCATATAGATGATGGAGATGGTTTTTTTTTATAGCATTTGATGATTTACAAAATATGTCGAAATTGGGGCATCTGTTTATGCTCATCGACGAACGATATTTTAAGTAACAACGTAATTTAACTTGACTACTTCTTGACATTGATTAATTATCATAATTTCTTTGTTTTTCGTCCCTTCGAAATATTATGATTGAAACTTTGTTTCAAATAAAAACTAACGGTCGGAAAGTTTTGTTAAATTTTAATACCTATTGTCTCGACGTATTAAATTATTCATCAATGCGGTCCAATTGTTTTATTCGTGCAAACAATTTGTTGGCGGCTATAAGCAAAAATACCGATCTATCGTGCTTAAAATTTTTGAAATGTTTTATTATGCGCTTCCGCTTGATTGAACTTGAGTGTTTCTATAGCGTTTATTATAAGTTTCCATATTGGAAAAACAGACCTTATATATAGAGAGAGTCATCAGAGATTAATTATTTATACACGATAATTCGAAGTAGTGGAAGTGTTAACAATTGAATATGCCATAATATTATACGTCATTATTGTTTGTGCTATACGTTCGGGGTGCGAGTGGAGAAAATTAGAATAATTCGTTCGTTAAATTTTACAGTTGATTGTGTTTTCCTCGGTCGTATACGATTGGCGAAAAATCGTCTCCGCCACAGTGTGCAGGGACAGGATCGATAATCTAATATCAATGATAAGCTGGTCATCTATATTATATTGGTACATTTAGCTAGAATAACCATTTACCATATTATTGTATAGGTAGGTAGTAATATTATTGTGTACGTGGCAGTTATCTAGCTATTATAGTTTGGAGTTCCAAACAATATCCGCTTACGAATTTAGAACGAGGGTGGAACGAGTTTAACTATCGTAAAACATATTATTACACTATACAGTATACACTATACATACATACACATGCGTATACGAATTGTCTGGTTCTTGTCACGCGTGCACAAAACACGTATTATAATAATAGGTAGGTAGGTGGGTACACTAATGCTTTAATTTTTATCAAAACGTCAGTGCAGTATAGACGGTACGTTTCCATCATTTCTACATGCGTTATTCAAACGATTGTCGGGGAGTATACTTTGGCTACTTGTGCTGGTGGTTAAGTGGGTGGGGGTCATTTATCTACATGGTGGTGGGCAGCTTATGCAAATGCGTTCCATATCAATCGCAACGTGTTGTGTGCACCAGTACTGCAGTTATTGTGCCATTGCGGGACGTCTTATCTTATACGAACGGCGATAAACACGCACACATTTGTCGGAACTACTGCTGTATATTGTATATAATTAAATATGTATGTACGACCACAGTGATTTATTGGGGAGTACAAACAGCCTATATTATCCAAGTTTTCGCATTTTTGCGCATTTTATTACTTGAACAAATTATTATTCTTTTTTCTGGCACGTATACGATGTTAAATAATTATATATTGTATATAAAAATATCTTATGTAACACATCGTAAAAAGACAATCGATTTGTGGCGGGTCTATCTTATTTGGTAGAAACCTTAAAACCGATGTTAAATTATTGACTTCGAAAAACAATTCTATCAGAGTCCGCGATTTGTACATTAAAATTATCAAGTTTAAGTTACCATTAATAAAATTCATCACCATTATTTTGACATTCTTCTAGAATTTTACAAAAACTTAACTTAGGTAATACTTAAAGCATTTTGAAATAATAACTTTTTTGAAATCCAACTCGTATCTTAACTATATTATATGTACATATTGAACGTTCAATGTTAAATCTCAATTTCACATCTAGAGAGATGCCATCCAGTAATAAACTGCGGTAGGTTTGTACAATTATACCTAACCTTCTGACATTGTCTTAAAAAACGTTTAGTAAATTAACATCGCATATTATAAAGGAAACGGGACTCATTATATTATATCATAATAACATATTATAGTTGTGTATATACACCTCTAGATGTACTCAGAAGCTAATAGGAAGGGAAAATACTTAGCGGCACTACCCGTAAAACTCGAGTACCTCCCATTTACGATAACTGCTTTTAAGTTATATATATATAAGCAAAATGTTACAAACGCACTACTGTCCTGCGGCTATATAATATAATATTATTATACAGTAATATTTGTTTAATATACTTATACGCACATATACATTTCAAGTATACTGTATATTATTATACCATTTTATTATCGTGCAGTGCTACATCAGTTCATATGACTATATACGGTGGTTATTGGTCGTGTGAGGTGGTGTTTTCTCTCGAGTCTCAATTGGGGGCGTATCGATTTGTTAGTTATAACAATAATATTATATTATATACACAGTAGCGCATATATATGTATATATGACTGCGCAGTCCGCAGGGTGTAATTGTCGCGTATAATTTTATAGGGACACTGCAGCGGCCCCGGGTCCTATGTTTGGAGAAAAAAAAGTAATTTCGACTTGCGCATTTATTTTGAGCTGTGGCAGTAAATACTTCAAGTATAACTTTCGTATATATAGCGTTTTGCGTGTTATAATCGTGTTATAATCTTTGTTCGTTTCGAATGATTTTCTCGTGAACAGATCTGAGCTCCGTTTCAGATTAGCAGTTTTTATTTTGATACATAATAATATATATCTATATAGGTACTGTTTTAGACGCCTAAAGCACTATATTATATTGATTTAGAAAATCGGAGTGACAAGAGTCCCGAGAGTGCGTGAGAGAAGAGTAAAAAAAACATAATGTTTGGAAACTGCAACAATCTGCAACGGTGACTTATCGGCCGAGAACGGTAATATAATATTATTATGATATTCACCTACAGTTTGTTTATATTATATTTGATTTATTTTTTAACGGCGTCGGCCGCGCGCGCGGGTCAAAGATTAACGATGAGACCGCTCGCCTCCGCTATTAAAATATTGTTATTATTATCATAATATTGTAATACCTACGCGCGACGGTGTTTTATAGCCAACATTTTTACCTCGTTGCAAGGTCGCCGCCGCAACCGATGCGTTTCGTGCAATGCGCGCGCGCGAGCGAGCGATTGCAAGGTCTCTCGAGCAGCATAATAATATATTATACTCAGCGATTCTTGGCCCCCGCCGCCGTTTCCTCCTGCAGTCCGCGGACGTGCAATTTTTTTTCTCCACTTACGGTTCTCTGGGACGTGTAGGTAGGTGGTATCTGGTATAGGTACGTGTTTCCGCATACTCGGCAGCCCATATCCGCGCGGTCGGGCGTCTCGACTTCCGTACTCGGGACGGGGTGAATCTGTTCGGTGCACCGAATTGTAGCTGTTTATATACCGCCATGTAGGTAAGTATAATATATATAGCTGGTATACTTTGATTCGACAGACCGTGTGGCGTGCAACCGCAAATATTATATTAGGCCTGAAATGTTTTCCGTCACTGAATATACCGAGTGACAGGCTATTGGCTAATACTATATTCTTACATATATATGGATAGAAATATGCACACAATATAATATGCTGAGTGCAGGACATTCGAAAATATTTGTTATCGGCATAATCGTGTGCGATGGCCAATCAATAAATAATAGCTGTGGTACCTATACTATAAAATATTAATAGATTTAATTTTTATATATTTTTTTATTGATTTACATTATAAACATACTTAATCTATATAGTCACATTAATGTAATGTATTGATCCAATGTATGAAACATTGTTATGTGATACTATGAACCGTTGTATAATAGGTGTATTATTATATTATTGAGCAAATTGTTATTGTTAAACGGAATTTGTTTACCGCGCTAATGATTAAATGGTGAAAATTGAGTTTTAGAATATAGATATACCATTAAATATTATGTATATTAATCACTGTAGCCGTGCATGTCAAGAGTGACAAAATTCTTGATAAAATCTAACACAGATATTTTGGGGGACCAAACTCTAACCTATCCCCATCTGATTCCCGCCTTATATGCAAGGGTCTGAAACCAAATGTGTAGTACAGAGTTCGGGAATTTTAGGGATCGTCGTTAATTGCTCGTGCATGTCGAGTATCTACAGTAGCCGGCCGTGTATTATCATATAAATGTGAATTTTAAACGCGTTCGTATACCTAAGCGTCCGTGCTGTAACGACCTCGATGTTCGAATAAGGTAGGTTATCCGAATCTTAATCTTAATCACCGTAACCGCTGTATATAGTCTAGTTTAGAGGGAGATCTGAACACGTATAGAGTAAACGAATCCCTGCATATCATAAGCTGCACCTTTACAGTATATTCTCTTCTGGTTATAATATTAGGTATGTAATATTTAGGGTGTTCGCGAGGATAATACTTTGCTGATAGTATCCACATATATATCACTATTATAATATAATATGTAATGAAATAAAGTATCAAACGCAATTTTTTAGATTGGTAGATTTTCCTGATTAAGTATTAAAAACATACAATCGTATACAATATGTATGCGTTATTTTATTATACTCATTTTTTTTTTTTATTTCACGCATTGATATATTTTATTTATTTTACATCGGGCAACGTTTGTATATACATTTTATATTGATTTATAGCCATTGCACGATGTATATATATATAATATATATATATTAATACAAACATTGTTCGAAACATTTTTATAGTGAACGGCTCACATTTGATAAAACCATTTTAGTATAATATGTTCTCGGTATTTTTTTTTTATAAAATGATTTTCAATAAACTTTTTTCTTTTTTTATTCGCCCACTTTATTCGTCTGACGGATTAATTTTCCATTGGCCCGTTTTCGGGGGACCGTTTTTCGTGCCCGTCAGATCAATTTTCTCTGGCCATTTTTTTTTCCGGGCCTGCATTTTTTCCGTTGGGTCATTATTACCGATTACCCCTCAGGCGTATTCACGTCGAATGCGAATTTAATTTCCCCGTCACGACAGTCATCATTAATAACACACACGCGTATGCAATTTAAGTCCGTCGGTGCATATACTATACCTATATGTACGACACAATAAAGTTAAGTGCAAATGAGCAGAGTCCGGTATAATATATTTCAGTGACGATATCGGACAAACGCGCGCGCTGCAGCGACTCGCCCAAAAAACGATTATCTCTCCGTCGCACATACAAGACATAAAACATTATAATATTATTACTATATTATAGTCGTCGTCGCCTATTTGGCACCAGCGCTACGACACGAACCGCGAGCTACTGCATACAGTCCAGGACGTTTATTTTTTCAATATCGTTCACTATTAAATTCAACGCCACTGTCGTAATACTATTATTATTATTATTATAGTGTGTGGATATATTTATTATATATATATATATGTATAAGTTATATTATGTATTATGTATAATATAATAATAATAATATATTAGTTTATTCTTAGAGAATGATATCGACCGGTCAGTGAGAATTTAAGCGTATAATATATATTATGAGACATTTATTGTTATAAAAATATTGACTTTACCCTTCGAGACTGAATGTGAATATATTATTATTATTATTATTATTTTTATTATTAAAAACATCATCATTGTCCGTGTATCGATTATTCGATGAAATTCTGTAGTTGTCATTATGTTGTATTTGTATAGGAAGCGCATAACAATGCCGTTGATGTCGTCTCTGCCGCGCGCACTCTGCACCCTCTCAAAATGTTCTATAGATAAAATCGCATTACGATCAAATATTATGACGTGACTCTCACCGTGATTTTACAACCGTGTAGTACATTATATACATGTTTTTGGCATTCGATAAAATATGTTACATTTCAAATTACCGAAGTATAACAATATTATGTTATATGAAGTGCTTGAGTTTTATTTATTTGCCTTGCATCGTATTAATCCGTATTGAAAGCGCAGCAATGCTGCAGTAGGCGTATGCAGTTCAATAGAAAATTCAATCAGTTTTTGTGAAATTTCGTCGTAGAAATTAGTGCAATGTAATTTATATTGTATAACAAACGTTTTTTTATTGGTGGGTACCAGTCTTGTAAAGAATACTTTTATTTTGTATTCGGAATACATATTCGAATAAATGAGAATTAAGGTATTCAGAATACGTATTCGAATAGTTCTTAAAAAATATATTCAGAATATATATTCGAATACTTTAAAAAGTATTCAAATACTATTAGAATACCTACTTTTTTCACAACTAATTTCGCTGTTTTTGAATGATTGGTAATTAACATTTATTAATTAATAATTAAAAACACATCGTAAACATAAGTTATTTATAAATTTTGACCACATATGATACGGCCGATATGGGTCATACAAGATACAACACGCATTGGTGTTTATAAAAATAATAATATCATGGGCCAATATTATATTTCGTTCAAAGAATAAAATGTTCATGATTTATAATAATATGTCCTCTCACAAATTTAAAAATCATTTTTCTAGATTGGAAAAAAGTATTTTTTTAATGAATAAAAAATACAAATAAAAGTATTCAAAATACGTATTTGAATACTTTTTAAAAAAAGTATTTAAAATAGTATTCGAATAGAAAAAAAAATACTCAAATACTTTTATTCGAATACTTTACAATACTGGTGGGTATTACATTACATTTTTTTAAATCTGTCGATATGGTTAATTTCTGCGTTTCAGTGTATTGTAGAATAAGTATAGTTATTATGGACAATGTATAGGCAGATCTTACACTATAAGGGTTAAGGATTTTTCACTTCTATACTTCAATGTAGTATGTTGACGTATGATAAAATGCATTATATGTACAAGGAGAGGCCGAGAGGGTGTTATAGATATTTTATGGTGAGACATCAGAAAGTTGGAATCAAAAATAACATAATTTATATTATACATTCTTCAGTCTTGACTGTCCATATACATCAATTCGATTGCAGTTTTGGAATTTCCAATGGTTCGACGATTTGGGCTCTATATAGTCTATACTCGCCGTTAAAGGATATTAAGCCTGGTGCATACCTATAATTGAGGACGTTTCTTCCCTGCTGTTTTGTCCTGTTTTGTCAAAATATTGAATTTACAGACTTTCTTCTCTAGAAATTATTAAGAATTTAAGATAGGACATTTAGTCTTGGGCACCACGGGTGGCATTATATCCATTATAGGACGCTTGGTCCCTAGTTTTTAAATCCTCATCTTCATTAATTTCTTAGAAATAATAATATTTAAAATTTTTAAATCAATAAAATAAAAATAAAAAATGTTTACAAACAATTACTATTTATTATGTAATACAAAATATAGAATTTAGGTACAAATAATTAAAAGTTAAACCTCTATCGTCTCACAAATGTACACTTAATTATTAACAATTATTCATTTACGTCAACTTACTCATTTTTTTAAATAGGTTATCTGAAATATCACCATCATTATTATAAACTCAATTCTATAAAAGTATAATATTTAATTTTCTTTGTTTTAAAATTAATTATTATTGGCACTTTTGTTATTTAATTTTTTTATTTTGTCCCGATGAATTAATAATGAACTAATATCGAATTGATTTCCAAAATTTGTATTATTTTCTTACTATTTATATGTAATTAAAGAAATTAATTAATATGAATAATGATTTAAGAAAACGGGGGCAAATGTTCCATTGCAGTCAAGATACGCCAGCTGGGATCAGACGTTTATACGGCCAATCGATCACTACCAGGGACCAAAAATCCTATTTTAATATATTTTTCGGGAACGAAATGTCCTTGATTCACCTAGGTAATTGAACTTTTTTTTATGTCGTGCTCGTTTCGAATAATAATAATGTGCGTATTACCTACCTACGGTTTTCGCGGGTAGTCCGAGTCGGTATTGTACATTATTACTATAGGTAGATACGTTTGTTTAAATCGCCATTACGCTACTGTATACAAAATTATATTATAATAACTTCGGGCGATACAGTAGCAATATTATAGTTGTAGTTATAATACATTGTATATTATGATAATGTTTTGAGCTGGGTGTAATACAAAATCGGTTGCGGCGGCGTCGGCGGTGGCACGCTAATGTTCGATATCACATTTCACGTCCTAAATACGTTCTTATCTTCGGTCCGCCGTGTGTGTAATGTTAAAATGATGTTATATTAATGGTGTGTATAAATGTTCACGCCATGAGTGTGTGCGAGACTGGTTGACAAAAAAAAAAAAAAAGAATGATGGTCTGTATCACATAGTGGCATTCTGGCCCTGTCCGGGTTACGCCCTCGTCGATTTCGTTCTTATCTAAAAAAAAAACATAACTCTAACAATGTATGTATACTGTATAGTATATTATGTTCGTATAATAAAATTGTATTATAATCTCCTATCCGTCGCCGGATAATATGGAATTGGTAGGTCCCTTTTAAATTTTAATCCTCATTGTGATTCCTTCAGTGAATTTCCGCTAACGCTACAAGAACGGTCGCGCGTTTTGATAGTCGTTAATTTTTTTTTCTCTTGTCGCCATCTTATATATAGTATTATTAAATTACATCCTTCAGACTACAGTTACGTGACGACCCGTTCCTTTGGTGAGTTCTTTTTATTATCATATTATTATTATGAAGAAGTCGGTCTTTGAGCGCGTTATAAAGTAAAGGTTATTCCTGCATACTATACACTGTATACGTGCATTTTTTAATATTTTCGTTGAATATCTTTGCGGCGATAATACGATTTCATAATGACTATAGTACGTGGATTACTAACACTCAATGTATTTATTATAATATATATAATAGGTGTATAATATTGTATTTCGCCGCGAGTCATTACGCGCCACCGTTTTATTATCCGTTTCTATTATATATTTTTTCGTTGTTATTATTATTATTTTTTTTAATGTTTTTTGTTAACATCGTTTTTGTAGTTTTATATGATATTCAAGAAATTAAAATCACAACCGATCCGCGATCGCTGAGCACGACCACGAAATCGTCACCGGCTGTACAGTCGCAGATATCGTAAAAAAAAATAGTATATGACGTAGGTACCTAGTGACCAGACATACATTTTTTATTTCATTTTCCTAGTGTCCTTAACAATAATGTTTGAACCTAACAATTAGGTCCACAAAACTAAAATTTTTTTGTTGAGAATATCACATGCTAATATTTTTATTTTTCATAATTTAATCATTCGTTTATATTTTATGCTTTGGTCCCCATATTTAATGTACATTTAATCATACAAAATATAAGTAAATATAAGTACAGTTTGTAGTAGCCATAGTAGGTACTAATCACACTGCCGTGCACTGTATAGTACCTGCACATAATGTATTTCGACCATGTTTTTAAATCAGTCATTTTTCAGTCAGAAGAGCTAAAATTGAAAATGCACCTTTTTTTAGATTTTTGTATCTGAAGTCACTGCACACGACGTATATCCGTCGTAGGTAATACCGTAAAAACGTTGGTCCCAATAACAATTATAGTATTTGTAATGTGCTGTAGCGCGATGAGCATATTATTCACCATTCGCATTTTTTTAAAGTACAAACTGTGTGAGTCATTGTCGTCACGCGCGTACCTATATGTACGTACGGCACATTCAAATGTGCAAAATGTGTGCGCGCGCTTATTACAACAATAATTATTGTACCTACCTCTCTATTAATATTATACATAATAATCATAATAATAATATATACCGTACAACGTATTATACTGCTGCACCAGCTCCAACTGCAGAAGTGCAGACGGAAGGGGATATCTCGTAGTACGTGCGATATTATATTTTATAATCGTTCATATTTTTTTTCCGCAGTCCGGAACCGTGTGCGTATCCGGTTGAACTCTGATTTGTATTATACATATATTGCATAATAATATTATTTTATACACCTATCTGCAACTATATACTTCTTTCTTATACATTCACGTATGATATATCCGCCCAGCGGTAAGAGACGGCCCCGACTATATCCATTTATATATATCGCATACAAGTTTTTGCGGTGAAATGTGCAGCAGTAAGAATATATACTGCAATACACGTGTAAACGTATGTGTGCGCATTTATATACACGAGAAATAAAAAAAAGGCGGATTAGATTATTATTTCTTTTCCTCTTTCTTGTTTGTTCGTTTACGTTCGAAACTACATATTCTAAGAGGCATAGTAGGTAAGACTGTACGTTTTTTTTTTCATCGAGCACTGTAATTTTATACTATATAGCGAAATATATTGTTGCTGCAACGTTTATATAACTCATCATCAGTCTTGCCCCCCTCTCCCTAGTGTGTCGGAATAATAAGTGTTAATTACACTAATGAGAATACTTAAAAGAAATTGTTATTTAACGGTGTTGGCGTGTACCTCTATGCCATATTATAATAGTATAATACGGGCACCAGCCATAGTCCAGTAAGTACTTATCATATTATGAACTTCATTATTTTCGTTCCCCGTTAAATTGATGGATTTAATAATAATTTAATAACTGTCTTGGGCGGGGAAAGATATATTAATTTATTCGTTTTATATTAATTACAATGTCAGAATACAGTGGAAAACGCCTGGATGTTTGCTTTACACTTTTGTCGGTACCTATAATATAATACTATATGCGTGGGTATCATGTACGCATGTATATATGCTAATTTTAAACGGAACAGTTGTTCAAATATATGACAAGTAGGTACACCACGCACAGAGCTTGAAACTAGAGTTTGTCAATTATCGTGGACACGTTGTGTGTTTACTGAAAAAAAATTATACATTAGTGAGTTTTGAAATAGGTAGGTACCTATATACTTCAAAGAGCGAATTTACAAAGATTTGTCCAATGTTTAAAACTATTGTTATTCTTATCGGCGCCTGTTCGATTACGAATTAAGATTACTATATATTGATATTCTACATACTATATGTACCTAGTACGTAACTAAAACTAAAAAAATCAATTAAACATAGGTACCTATTTAGTTTTAGGTGCGGTTCATTTGAGTTTTTTAGGCCTATAGTTTTTTTTGGTGTATGCATTTCATATCTGTTCGAACATCGAAATCTATTATCTTTGTTTGTTCTAAATGCAATATTATACTTATCTGTTCACGGAATATAATGTAATATTGATGTAAAGCACTGTGTGTTGGATTATCAGTAAGATAATACACAGTTAACCTTCGTTTGTACTTTATTCTGTTTATCACGATGTGATCGCACGAAGGTACCTACAACCCCCACGGCTAATCTCGGTGCGTTTATTATCCGTAAAGCCTTTTCTCTGATGATATTTCATGTCGATAACGTCGTGTGACATGGTCGTCGGAAGCCAAAGGACGTCATCGGTATATATGGTTGTAAATGTGTCAAATATGCGTCAGGAGTCCTCTTTGTGATGATGACACAATATTGCATTTTGCATTATTATAATCATAATACATTTATATTATATACATTATAAAGTTATACCCCTGTGGTTAATACAATTTTGAACCCTTTTATTATTATAATAATATAGTGTCATCGGCTTGCTATTTCCTACAATCGTCTATATAGCGTTATCGATTTCTCGCTAAAGTCTGGTTTTAAACACATTTAATGTGACATCGACCAACCACGTTTGAAAGAATGAACTTTCAGTGGTAAGGAACTTAAAAGATTTCATGATGGCGTTGAACGAGTTGTGCGACTTGTGAGTTTCGGGTAATTGACTTTGTGAACTGCTTGTTCAGAGGAAGTTATTGTCACACGTTTGCCCCAAAACGGATATAATACGTTGTCTTATAAAATCCAAATATATATATAAATATATTTGTTGGAGTGCTAGTTGCAGAGTTAACTGTATAGGGTGCTCTTGGAATGAACAGCAGAAAGGCGTCTGTTTGTTTCCTGCGAGGTTTCCTGTAACGGTCTGGAACGTATAAAATATGTTCAAAACGTCGTGATTTTTGTCCATACACATTTTATACAAGCCATTTCGTTTGATCATATCGTGCAGGAACATGTGTGTTCAAAATGTTTCCGTTGAAATCCCAGTTGATATAAAAAAATATGATTTCCTATAGTAATAATATTATTAAGTGATTTTTCTGGAACGAATATTGCTGGTAAGGTTTATACAAATTACACAGTATGCACTATTTGTTAGTTTAGTTCGAATTTCGTAAAAATATAGTAGATAAAGTATATTGGTATAAATAATAGTTGTGTACACTGTTGGGAATTTTTTAATTTAACTTTAGTAAGTACAACCGCACTGGTTACGCCTTTTTAATAATATTTAAATGCAAACTACGCGCATAATATATTTTGATGACATTTCATGATGTCTACCCAATGACCCACATTCGTACACACTATAATATACATATGCGTATACTTATATAGTATTGTTACCATAACCGTAGAGCGTATTAACAAAAACCGAGCAAAAACAACAACCTACTATATTATAAGTCCATATACATATATATATATATATATATATAACTTCTAAAAACGCCACAATTGTCATTTTTGTCATAATGACGTGACATGGCGAATCCTACATTTGGCTTTCAAGTCATCCAATTAAAACATTTTTAATTCTATTTATTATTTTCGTGCATAAAACCTACATGTTACCTATAGACCTAACAGGTATAAATGAGTATATATATATAAGTATATACTTAGATATAACTATACTTAAGTGTCACGTTTGTCTCCAAACTTCCAAATTAAATTTTGTTTATAATATATTGTGTTTGTTACATATACATATTGAATACACGTAGGTACATTATACCTATATATAGTATTATGCACTAGCAAAAACAAATTAATTATATTTTCAATTTCTCTCTTGTTGAACGGTTTTAAATTGCTATTTGTTCGATTTATTTTTTAAACTTGAAATTATCTAGGTATGCCTTTTTTGGAAGAAGTTGCAGAATAAATTATTTCAGTTAACTGCTTGGTATAACCTATTAGAAATTGGATTTATAATGTATGCTAAAAAAAATGTCAAATTACATTATTTGGTTTCCACCCCTAATGTTTCTAATGTCATTTAAATTACATGTTTTTTGAATACTGGGTTTCAACTTGCATTGAAAAATAGTTTGAACTTGTTCTATAACATACATTTTTGTGGCTACAGCATATTTTAATAGTTATTTAACTGGTTTTATTGATAAAGCATTACTATTGTTGCTGTAATGTCAGTGACGCATTGGTATTCCGGAAAACTCCTTCCATCGCCTGTATGTATCACAAATTTATAACTATAATGTGATTACTTTAATTTTACTAATTTAAGATAACATATGGTTCATGAGGACATGTATTTAAATATTAAATTAATAACAATTATTGTTGTATTTGTATTTCCATTCAGTACTCTTGTTTACCATAGAAAAACGACAAATTATGAAGTTATAATATTAGAAGAAGTATCAATTAAAAATGAATTATTTTAAGTTCGTAACATTTAATAATATAAAATATAAATCAATTAAAATACTATCGCTGTACCTATCTGATATTCTACATTTTTAAATGCTACATGGCATTTTATATGTAAATAATGAATTAAAAACTGATTATTCAGTACATTATATTATTAATATGGAGTTATGTAATGATGTAATATTAAGAAATGTTCGAATACAATAAAAAAAAAACAAAACCCTAAAATATAACTATTCTTTTCTACATTTCTAATTTTTGTGGTTTATTCGGTAAACAGATTTTATCAATTTACGTCATTATTTTCGCGCTACTAGGTATAATTATATATTATTTACATAATCTTATATTTTAGGGAACATTTTTAATTATTATTATTATATAGTTACATTTGTGCTGACTGCTGATTGTTAATTTTAAAAATTCTATTCTTAAAAAGTCATCTTCTTTGTGCAAAGCCATATGTAATTTTCTTATCATAAAAAAAACTTATGTATAATAATTTTTTATATATTTATTTCATTTTTCCTCTTTTATTCGTTAGAAACATGTATTTATTATGGCTATTTGTACATTGTGTAATTCTATGTACCTACTTAGTTAACTTCAGATAATCAGATGCATTATATTATTACATTGAATGTATATTGTATATAAATAATTGTATTATTTATTAATTTATTAGTATTCAAAGTTATTTTCATAGAATTAATTATAAGATTTCTTACAATAATTGTTCAATTTTTTCCGAGCACTTATGGAAAGCATAACTATTTTGAATGCATATAAAATAACTTTTCATCTGAAGTCTGATCAATGGTATATCAAGTGTAGTACGAATATGAAAATAATTATTCTGAACATTTCAATTGATACAATCATAAAATGTTTGGTCTTCATAAACTATATGCAAAGAATATAAATAATAACATTATTCCTTTCATAAAACTAGTGAAATATTTTTTGTGAGTATACCTGTACTATGAAAACAGTTTTTTAATAACATTGCAGGGTATCACGAAATATTGGCACTTAAACAGTATATTATAAACAAGCGAATATTCAAATAATGTTTAACGATGAAGTTCATTATACCGGAATCTTCAACACTACTTCCAAGACGCTTCCCAATAGAACGTCATGATTAGCTATGTACATAAATTAATGGAGCTGCGGCTGTGACGTTCTTAATTTCAATTTCAAGTCAATATTGACTCAATTATAGTATACATTTACCTGTGAATGTTTTATGTATTCCAAATAAGAATATACAAGTTAGTAATTCACGATCAGTGGAGCACCCTGTTAGAAGTGCACAACAATAAGTATATTACATATTATGTATACATTCATTTTTATTGTTATTTGTGTTTTCGTGTTTGACGATCTAAATGGTTATTTTGCGTTAATAAAACGTATTCCATTACCTCGTTCGTATACACAAACCTTTAATATTATATTTTTCACAAAAAAGATAATTTTGTCATACATTCCACTATCTCTGTCGAAAGTAAAAAACAATATATAATATATATTTGTACAATTAAAAAAAAATTGCTCTGGGGAAGTTTTCATGTCCGGAAATCGCGCGTATCCTAATGTCATCGACCTTGATCATAGGCCGGAAGTGTATATATATATATATATATATGCTTTATGCGGTCGTGTGTGTGTTGCGATGTGGCCTGGCTTATCGCAAGAACAATATTCGTTCGCATTTATTTATAATGACTCATTGTAATAACATATCATACGTTTATACTTTAAACTCTCCAAAAAATTAATGTTAAAAAAAAAGACGTGCATGCTCTGTACAAACGATAGCTCTCACAGATTAATAATAATTTTTTGAAAATAATAGTACCTAGTAATAATGTTTTGGTCGGCTTTTGTTTCATTTGTTTCAGCGCGCGCAGTTGGGTTGCGGTTACAACACTACCGGCGGTAACCAAGGTTTGACCAACACGACCTTTGGTGGAAAATCGGGCACGGTACCTGGCCATCACAGTGGCCCGCCCGGTATGACCGGCAACTATGCTAGTGGCGCCCCTACACAGTACCATCACAGAGCGACGGCCGGTTGGAACTCGGCGCCCTTACCTGCCCAACAGTATCGATACGGAACCGGTCCAGTAACGCAGACCACCATGTCGCCGTACACGTCCTACAACCCCAATCCGACCACCGTGAGTATTTTTCGCCTTGTTGTTTTATTAAGTTTTTTTATTTTATCGAACGCGAAACAGTTTTATACCAACTCTGATAACTATAATTATGTAGGCATATAATATAGACTATAATATTAATTGTATTATTATGGAAAACAAGTCGTACTGCGGGTAGGATATTTGCAATTTTTTTTGAGTACTATTACGCTTGTCCGGTGTTGGTAAAACACCAATGAGTCTCCACTTTAGATTTTTAGTGTTTTATTATTATACCTATATAATGTAGTCCGCAGCCTGTTTAAAACATTTTTTTTATAGTGCACTTTGCTTGACCGTATCAATATTTTAAGTTTAACATTTTATTTGATGACTTTAATTGTACGCTCTTCGGATTGTAAAAACGTTGCTTAGCATACTTAGACTTTTAATTTTATCGGCTATTAATTAGAATGATATATAAGACATATGCATGTAAATATATTGGTCTCGCGCTTATTGTTAAACGGCTTATCTAAAGAGAGGATTGTCTTTATATTAAGTATAACTAATTCTAACATTAAAAAAATATGGTATCAGTTACCGCCTACTTCAGTTATAATTTATAGTTATTAGTACCCAAGGACAAGTCCAGTGTTAATAAGTTGGAACCGAGCTAATAATGCATAATAAGAATTTCACGGTTTGCGTGGGATTAAAAAAAAAATGTTGAGGTTGGTTAGTGTCAATGGAATTTTTATTTTTCATCAGTTTTATTATAATAAATATTTTGCAGTTCGCTAATTATTCGAATAAATTATATATAATATTAAATATCGTATACTATAAATAAGCCTTCTTATAAATATGAATAGAAAAAGAATTAAGTCACACTTTTTATTGCGTTATAACTGCAGTAAAATATTTATTTCTTCAACAAATTCCTTCAACAATTATATACCTACTTCGAATTCTCAAAAAATACTCAATGCACTCTAAAAAAAAATGCTGCTCACTTGTGTTTTACATGTAATCATATTATATTGGTAGACGAATTCGCACAAAACCAAACAGTATTTGTTTATTATTATTATTTTTTATCACTATGTACAGTATGTTGAAGTGTATGTCATCACTCACCATAATATAATCCATTTCTAACGTTTATTTTTCACTGTTCCATTGCAATACTTGCATGAAAAGATTATTATATAAAGTTGAGTCCCACTTTTTTTTTTATGCATATTTTTGTCTATACTTACACTAAAGTGCCGCGATAAGATAAACGATCACGAGTCTAGCGAGTCGTATCTGAGACGAAAATGCACGTATAAAATGCACTGCAAAACTTTGTAGGACGGCAAGTAAAATTATTTCGCGAAAAGACCATATAATATTAGATTGCAAGCAGCGCGCTCGTACTATATTGTGCGTACTGAAAAGTCATTCGAAATGCGAATGGAATTGTGACGATAAAACATAAAACCGTCGCCGTTTATGAAGATCTGAAATCGCCCATTAAAAGCAATCCTCACGTCCGATGTGTGTAAAAATTATTTTGCACATTCATTTGAATAATTTATTGTAAAATTTACGATGTGCCGTCGCGCCATTACAGTGCCAAGACGATGGTATACTTTATACATGTAAACGTATACATATGTAATATGTACGGCGTTGTATTCTTCTCTGGCGTTTTTCGACATTCATTTCGCGAGTGTATTTTTTTTCTTTATACTCATTAAGTACACGTTTTATTTCTCTCAGACAAATTTGCTCTCCATCACAAATATATTGAGACGTATTTTATATTTTTTACAACTTTGGATGAAAATCGTGAATTACTATTTATACCGCATGGCTTATATTAGATATCATAATATTATGTATACCAGTTTATGAGATACACAGGGTCTTCCAAATTGTGTGTGTTAAGAATGGTGGGGATCACCTAAGAACCAACATAATCCCCTCCATTTTATCACGCGAAATTTGGAAGATCCTGTATGTATAATTTATGTGTGAGTGTGTAGTAGTAGTAGTTGTACCCAAATGAGATATACGATGAATAGTATACTCATTGCAAAAGTATCAATTTTCTGGTTGTGTTTGCTGGTATTGATGTGTATGTATATCTTTTTCATTTCAACATACTGAAATTACATCGAGCTGCAGCGTCAACCGTGACATGAATTTAAAATGGCTTTTGTCCAAAGCCTTTGTTTAAAAATTCGGCCTTGAGCTTTTTTTTCCCTCTACAACTCGAACGCGATGATGTCATTAAATAAAGCATGTAGGTTCATTATATAGCTACCTACTACATAAAATGCAACTGCAGTTTAAGCTTTAATTGCATTTTTTCCTTCTATTTTGAATGAATTATAAACCCAAGGTTGACGGCTTTTAAATATATTGCCCTCCTCTCCCGACTATATACTTTAACCCCTCTATACGTTTTCTCTAAACTTCAATTACCTCTATTCTTATTTTTCGTTACACATCGTTTCACGTTCACAACTTTAATTTGCACTGCTACTTCGATGTACATTAATTTAGGTTCCATCTTATAAATATAATACGCCATTCTATTCATTGTGTTGAGACTTTTTTCGAATTTGTTGTTTTCGCATTTTGAACATATCAATCAATGTTATGAATGCACAAATAAATTCAATTCTTGTTTGAAAATTACCAATAGAAATGCGTTTGTATATAATTTTTGAGACTAATTTGTCTAACCTTCAAAAGCAATAAAACTGGTTAACTATAGGACGTACTAGGATTTTCAACTCTCGCCTTTTCGCCTCTGTTAATTTTTACATTTTAATATTTTATATTCACGTTTAAGATAAATGTCTCGTGCTCTATTCATTTGGCTAACTATTAATTGTACAATAAATTATTATATAAAATGTATTAAATCGATCTGTATAGACAATGAGTGTTATTTTCGTATTATTGTCCTATAGTAATTAGTAAATGATTTGTAAATTATTAGTTTTGGCACGTACTTTAATTTATATTTCCAGTTTCAATCTGTTTAAAATAAGTTTATATCATACTATACCTAGTAAGTAGTAGATTAAATGTGCTTATTATTACCATGTTATTCGTACAATATTATTATTAGAAATATTTTAAATGTTTATTAAACTGTTACATTACGATTAAATAATAATTGAAGTTTGGTAATACCGCATGCGAATAATATATATATAAGCTAAATAATTGTTGAAGATCTCGAAATACATTTTTATTTTTCTGAAGACGGTTCTATGTCGTCAAGTTATCTACATTCTACATCTTTATATATATATCAAGCTGGTGGTGTTCTTTGGATAATCCGTTATAGGCAATATATTATATCAAAACCAAAACGGGTGAAACTTTTCAAACTTATCTAATACCACTGTATTCGAGATTGCTTCTGTGCGAACCTCTACTGCCGCCGATTTAGTCGTTACAATCTCGAAGCGTATATATATCCTATGGGTAATTGTATACAACAGCGCGGTTCTCGAATATACACAGCTGGGGTGGTCTGCTAGTTTAGGTACAGGTTTCACGCTTTTGGGTGCAGAACAACTGTATAGTAGATATATTACCTATACTTAATATTATAGTATATTTCTGCAAGTGCGTTCATATTCCGTTAATATGGCTAGGTGGGTAACTACGTTGTTATATATTTCAAATATATTTTGTTTCAAAATTTCGTCCAAAGCCCAATTAGCAGACGTCTTACCGGAATGATTGATCTTATTAGGTATATATTATAGGTGCCTTTCTGAAAACGTCCGTCCGTCCAAAAACATATGGCGCTCGCTCTCAAGCGTTTATTTATATTTCACGTCATACACTCACCTTACACGCATTATTATAATATAGGCATATAGCTATAGATGCATGTGTAAATATTATTATGTTTATATTTTGCGGTGAATTTAGTCGTGCCCAATACTCGCGTGTCGCATTTGCCGACGCAGACTATATAGTCCTAAATATTATATATATATATATAGATATGCGGTATCGTGAGTTCTGAAGGTGAACCTGTTCGTTACGTAAAAATATATTTTAGACACACTACCTATCGTATTCGCGCCCCACTGTGCCAAGCCGAAACGCGCGCTCGAAAGAAATTGAAGTTCGACGTCGGTTTATTATTATTATTTCGGTCTGCGGCACATCGATGAAATCCAAGCGCAAAGGGTGGCGCGCTAGTGCGCGGTGGAGGATAACGTTTCACACCAAAAAAAAAAAAACACTATACACACATGCGCGAACGCTCGCTCGCGGCCATAATATACGAAATGTTTTCGGGGGTATCGAATTGTGTATTATTTTTTTAGACCCGACATTCTTTTATACACTATATACGGGGTGATCCATTTACACGGCCACAATAATTTTCCAATTCGCTTTTTGTGTTTTTGAAAAAAAAAAAATGTTTATACTTATACAGAAAGAATATAATATAGGTACTCTTTATACTAAAACTATTGATTTTACTAGTAGTTATATTGTAAAACCAAAGAAGATAATACACGCTACATACCTACGTAAACATATTTATATAAAATATTTGTTTTACTATTTTTTTTTTAATTACAGCCTATACTTTGAACTCCGCATAGTCTGAAGCCAAATACTTTTCTAAAAATGCAGACGCATAAACTTCTAATATACTAAATAAATAGCATTTAAAGATTATATATATTTCAGTGAGGTGGCTAGTGGACCTGAACTTTGGTGAGGTATATCTTTTGCTATTTTACTCCAATTGCGGGAAATTAAAAATGATTAAGCAGAAACCAAATACTTATTCAGTGTCAGATGTTTGCATGAGAATGTTTAAAAAAGTATCCTGCTTGACCATATAATTCAAAATACAGGCTATTTAAGAAACAAAATGTTCAAACCTCTACAGTAAAATATATGATACTAAAATGTTTTATAGTGCTATAAATAATTTATGGCACCTAAATAAAAAAAGTATTTTTCAAAAACACAAATATCGATTTGGTAAATTAATGTAGTTTTATATAAAGGGTATACACACTGTACATGCAGTGATGACCAGTCCGTGTTTTTTTCCCCCAATTTGTTGCGTATATAAGTCTTCTTTGTGCTTTGCCCGCGCACACATAAGTATAATATTATATTATATAGGTACGTACAAAATAAATAAATAAGTACATAGCACAGCGCAGTGTATACGATTCGTGTGTACCTATAGGTAAAACATAATCTCCCGTTTACGATTTTAAGATGTAACCTTCTCCGAATGCGGTATATATGATTACGATATACGTTCATCGCCTACCCTAATAATGTCACGTCATTTTTTTTTTATCCATCGTAACAGGATAAACGCAGCGCGGTGTCAAAAGAATATTTTATCGTATGCGGTGCAGTCGTACGCGACAAATACTAAAATTATATCATAATAGATTATACGATGTAAGTACACTACTTTTCTTCGGTGGAAAGCTATATTATATTCCTAGCTATGACGTATATTATATTGTTAATTTTCATTAATAATCTCACGTATGTGACACCGGAGATGGCAGTAGTCGTGTAATGGTGGGGGTGGTTGTGGTGTTGGTGGTGGTGATGTCTTAATTATTATCATAATCGCATTTGAGGTGCTTCTTTATGTATAGAGGTGCACGGTGTACCTACTATAGAATATATTTTAGGCTCAAGTGTTCAACTGAATTTTTAATATTTATTAGGTATTTTATCATACGCTGACGAGGGACGAAATATACTAGAGATTATTTATTATTATTATTATTATTTTTTTCGCTGTATAACACAATTACATTAATTAAGTAGGTTAGCAGTTGTTTATTAGTGATATCATTAACCGTTAAAATATGTACTAGGAAAAATTATCCCCTTAGTTTGAATTATTTTTAAAAATATTTTAACGAATCTTATACGTGTATACATATTAGATATATTATTATAGTATAATTTAAATCATTTTTTCTTCATACTAATTAGCCTCATAAACCTAATTTAAGTAATATAATTAACTACTTAACTCGACAAAAGTCTACGAGGTTTCGCCTTTACCCGTCAATCTATTCATCATAAATGTAAGTCATTACCACGGTATTCAACCTCCAGGAGAGTGGGTTATTGCGTTACTTAATTAAACCCATATTGTAAATTACTTTACTCACTCAAAACGTTAACCCTACGAGTATGGTTTTTTATTTATTTATTTATTTATTTATTACTTTTATTATTATTATAGAATCGACTATATTTTCTATACAAACGCATAACACAGTGTGTACATATATTTTACTCGTTTACAAAATACGCGTCTGTTACCATTATAGTTTGTTATTTCTTTGTTTAATTTAGCATAAACTGTGATGGATCAAGACCCGTAGTACATATATTAAAGTTATTTATTTATTACTTTTTGATGATTCTAACACTATTTTCGATTGCTCACCTAGGTAAACGAGTTTATTAATGAACAAGTTGTTTTTCAAGTGTACAAGGGGTTTACAAGTATAGGTAGGTAGTAAATTGAATTACATGTTGTTTAAATATTATCACTACCTTTCCTCGTGTTTAAAGTAGCACTACTTATGACTTAGACTATACTACCGAATAATTATGAAATATTCCTTAGATACCCTACCCCGTGTTTAAGACTTGGACGTATAGGTGCGTTATTTGATTTAGTGTGATAAGTTAATATTTCTGATTTATAATTTATCTTGCCGTTGCTAAAAAACATAAAGCAATTAAATATATATTGTAGTTGTTAAATATAATTTATTACAGTCATGATTTTAAAACCATATTTTAATGGAATATTTTTATATACACATGAAAAAAAAAACGTTTATAATTTTTTACATAAAATCTTGTTTACAACGAAATCTTGTTGTGTATAATAAATTATATTCATTTAATTAAATAATTTAAAATTACATTTTCATATAATATGTAGATAACTACCTATTTATAATTTAAATGATACAATTTGAGCTCCCTTTTGTTTTTTATTTTTTATTTTTAGGGCCTACATAATATCTTATTATTAACAATTTTACAGTCGGGTATTTCTTAAAGTAAATATTAATTTGAATGCTGTTAGGTTACCTAATGGAAACTATATGATTGGCCATTGAAACTAATATAGTTTTTTTAAATATTCTGTAAAGCAAAGATTGATTTTTAAAAATGTATCAATTCAACACGAGTTCAGCCGAGATATGTGCTGTCCTACGATTTCGACACCGGATAAAAACATAAGCGGTTTTCTGGACGTTGGCCACGGAAATTTGCAATAAAAATAGACCAACGCCCCCTCTTGGTACCATACACACATGGCCCTCGGCAACTGCACTCTTCGTGGTTATATGCGATTTTGGCACTCCCAAACGATAATCTTTATACAGAGTGATTACAGTTTCATGGCCACAAATGAGTCTTGCGTACTGAGTTAAGCTAATTTTAAATATTTGAAGTGACATCTTAAACTAGTCGGTGGGTTAAAATACCTGAAACTCGTACAGGCCGTATGTACATTTTCCATAATATGCATATTGATGCAAAAATGCATCCTAATATTATATTAGTTTTCATTTTGTTTCCATTTTTGAGTGGCAATAGTATGTAACATTATAAATGTAATATAAAAAGATTGTCATACGTGTATAAATATATATTGAGTTTTTGAAGAAGAACTGCAGTCAAAAGACTATTAACGGAAATTGTTTGTAATGTACCTTTTTATATGCACGACAGTAGAAAATGTTATATTATAAGCATGATAATGTGTGTCAATCATTTTATTATATAGAATTACGTTATAATCGAGGCATACACGAGAGAGCACTATATATTTCGCACTTATGTTTAATTTGACGGAAAGATTGTAATGTTATAATTATATTATAACTATTATAAGCGTGACAATTTAAAATGTTGGTAAAAGTTTGAAACAGGAAGCGTGGAACACTTGTTATATTTTATATGAACAAGAATATAAACGGATTTGAGGTTTTCAAGTTTAATATCGGAAATGCACCTAACTATTATTATACATATTGCATTTTATAGTCGAAGTAATTTATATGAAGTTAAATCGAAACTTTTTTGTTTAACCAGTTAGTTAATTTTCTAATCAACTTAAGAACTTAAGAACGTAGTTTAATAATTACTATTGAAGTATCTTAATTGTTTTCAAATGATTTAAAAATTATATTAATTAATGTATAGGTACATGGTTTTAAATTAAAATAATCTTATACTACATATGAAAATAATTTTGATATTATAGAATTTCTGTAATTTTTATTGTGCAAATAATATTATATGGGTACTTATATAGATAGACCAATACACTGTTGACTCTATATAGGACTATAATAAGTACACTCTATTTCATCTATATGCTTCTATTAACATTACTATAATACTATGTCTTGTGTGTGGATCCACCAGACACGGATATCGGTAACTGTGTCTATATATTTAAGTATAGCGTCGATGTATAATATATCATAAATTACTCGCGTACCTCACGGGTAACGTGATCTGCAAACATTCAACTTGTACCAGCTACGGTACATGTTATATACAAATACAATGATATTCAGTGGGAAGTCGATCATCTAAATCGGGATACGATATAGATTTATGTCGCGTAGAGAGTAATATAATAATAATAAAAATAATATAATACGGAGAATTCTCGAGAGAGTAGACCAATAAGTGTTGCTATCGAGACGCGATATTTTTGACCTCGTTCGCGTCCAATATAGGTACATAGGTAATAATAATAATATAATATACGTTTCGTATAATCTGTATTTTCGACACATTCTTTCGAAAGACAACAGCCGTTATGTATAGGTAGTATAATATTATAATGTGTAGGTACACTGTACCTACTCGCAGCGCTATCGCTGTGGTGCAGCAGTAATATTGGTACAGTCGTATTTTTTTTTCACATTCGTCATGGTGGAAGGAGAGTCGTCACTGGTTTATCCCCCCCCCCTCTCTACTGTTAAACACCCAAACCAAGTCTTACATCTCAATTATTAAAATGTCGATACATTTTTTTTAACCTTATCACTGCAGTTGTATAAAATTCCATTCCTCTTTTGAAAAATTTTAAACACGCCGCCACATACATATCATATATATATCATTAAATCAGGAATTTGGTTAAACACCTAGGCGTATGTAGTTATAATAATGTCTCAAACAAAATATTAAATGTTCAGGAAAATGCCACCAAACAACGACTATTGCAGCAATAAATAAATAAGTGAAATATATTTTTAGATTCTTATTTTTTTTTTTTAATTCATCTTATATATTAGTAGGCATAATTATATTACTTTATTGATACTTTTTATTGTTATAATTTATAGCACTAAATTATTTAAACATTTAACATTTTATGAGTAGTAAGTTTATTATTTGCCTAACTCCAATGATAGAATTTTTAACTAAATGCCCAATTTGACTATTTCCGCCTACGACTTATGTATACACAGCTTCACATTATCTATACGACTATACATATTATTATACAGATAGCCAGCAAAATGTTTTGATCGCCGCACGTGTATGACGTTTTTGTGCCACTGACTGAAGTAAACATTAAATCATATAGTGAAATTATGTTTATATTTTTTGCGGACAGCGTGAAAACTACGTACAAGAATGTATTGTTTGTGGTTGCTGTCGGAAGAAACGCTTATAAGTGTTATATATATATATATATATATAGTCATTGGACTACATTTAATTCGCAAATCTCTGCACGATTCTCTTAGTTTATACAGAGTGTAGCTTTGATAAAAAAAAAACTAATAATGTAATAACTTTTGGTAAAATGTACAAACAAATTTGGTATAATAATTTGAGGTGCTTAAGTTAGTTACATAATTAAACAGTTATTTCTGCGATTATATAGGTATAACTATATAACTGCGTATAAGTATCCTCATAACCCTTTTATCCTTCAACAATAAATTTATTCAAATTCTGAATTAAGAATTTTTAAGTATATATTTATAGATCATATTTTTAAATATATAGATTTTTATACGATTTATGGAGTATCCTGTAGCAGTACAGTCTACAAGCTATATTGCATAAAACAAAGTATTTTACATAAAATATAAATTATTTGCAATATTTAGTCCGGAACTTATTATATTTGAACAATTTTTAAAAATTATAAAATTGCAATAAGTTAATATTGATAATTTTCTATTCATCATATGAATGATTATTTATTATTTATTTATATCCTCTATTTATTATTTTAAACCTCATTGATTATTATTATCCATAATGCTTTAATAATTAATTATTACTTTAGTATTTTGATAAATGAGAAACTACTCGTTCAGCATTTTTGAAAAATCATCTACTTACTTATTTAATTTACAATAAAAGAACGCGACTAACATTTGTAAAACAAGTTTGCTTTGCCACAGGACACTCCTTAAATTATGTAAAAAAAAAAAAATCTGGAACTAAATATGGTCTTATAGAACAACTAAAATTTCAAAAAAAAATTTTGAATTTGAATAAAAGGAAAATATGGGTATGAGCAGGATATTGGTGTAGCTATATTATAATAGAGAGTAACTCGATAAGCTGCAATATTATATAATATATACTGTCGTTTTCCATCGTTATACACCTTTATAGACCAGCATACGTCTACGTATTATAGGTACATAGAAGCCCTTCTATACCTACATGTGTTCTTATATTATAATGATATGTATGCGCAAAATATGACTTCAATCTATGTGTTTTTTTTTCGTTATTCTGTGCCTGTCCGTTTTTACCACGGTGTATATACCGGTCCGCCGAATATGAATTTTTATTATGTTGTTTATACGTAATATTAAATTATCGTGGACACGGACCGTTGCGGACGGTTCTAGTGCAGGTACCTAAGGTATATAATATAATATATTATATACCTTAGGTATATTATAATACTTAGGACCGTGTCTAAACGAATATTCGACCAAAGTATACAGCCGTCGTCTGCAGCGGCGGATGAGCTTATCGTTCAATCCGTTCGCATTAAAATGAAATCCCGTTTTGTGTCGGTTTTTCGAATTATCTCGCTCTTCGTATATATTACTACATGCATGCAAACATTGTATGTATGTATATTATGTGAGTAGATATATATGTGATAAATGTGACGATCGACGTCATTGCAGCAGCCCAAGTTATAATATATTATACCGCAGGCACCTACTGGATGATTCTTTTATCGAAAACCACTCATTATTTCAAAAACTATTAACGTTTGTGAAAATTTTTTTTTACATGATTTTAATAGCAGTTTAAAACAAAATATCTGAAAAAAAGTATGTTTTTACTATTTTTACTGTTATCATTTTTCAGGGGTACCTATATAGGTATCTCGCAAAATGTTTGTTCACTACTCCACTCATTTAAACTTAAAATAATAAATTATAGCTAATTAAGTACTAATCCAAATTATTTAGATTTTTATAAATATATAATTATTCATACCATTCTACTTAGAAATATGAAATTAAAAATGTATACGCTGCAGTCAGTAGAGAAAGTAAAAGTTAAATAAATGATAACGATAGTATTTGTTAAAAATATATGATGAGTAATAATATATAATGAGTGCTTTACGTGAATGAATCACCTGGCAAGTATTTATCATTATAATATAGTATTGTCACCGTTCTCATCAAAAACTTCAATTTTTTCTTGTTGTCATAAAATAATTTTATTATTCGAACCTGTCCGTGTTATACAAGTTGTCTATCATGCTCATCATCATCATTCACGTCCTATAATATCCATCGGAATATGTATATAGGTGCATTTATAGATTCGTTTAATAGTCACAGCTTTGTTTCTAACGTCTCTTGATAATTTTTGTCTCTGTGGGATTAAATGTGCTTTTTAAATAATCTAACCCGTACAAAGAAATATGTTGCCCCAAGTACCCTTCTTGAATTTGTTTTCGCTGAACCTGGTACTCTGCAACCTATTCGGTCCAATGACGAAACTAATAAACTGAGCTGAGCTTTATTCGATGTATTTTGTTTACATAAATTATTATTTACTATAGAGTTGATTTTTCATTAAAAACAATGAAACCGAGATTAACGTGTTAGTTTCTGAAATATTTCTATTGGTTGGCATGTAAAATGTATAAAAAATATTAAACAAATCGTTTTCGAGTTATTTTACAACTTAGTTTTCTCTTAAATACGCAATCAAATCATTTGTAAGCCACTTTATAATGATTAACAAATAGTTAAACGTCGTAGAAGGAATGCAACGAATATTGCTTTCAATAATTATTCTTTTCTGTATTTTTATTTTATCTTTTATTATAAGTATTTAAATTTTTCTTTTTGGGTAGAAGGATTTCTTAAAAATAGATACATAATACATTTATGGAATAAAATAATTTGTCTATATATTTTAATAATTTCTGTAAACGTATGGAGAAACTAAACTGACAACTGTCAAACGTCTAAAGAAATGTGATAATGGAAAAGGTCTAGTTTAGTCGAGTTCCGCAAAGTTCCGCTCTGAATCGTTTTTGGAAATGTTTGCTTTCAGTTTAATATTGAAAAACATCACTAATGAAAAACGTACCTAATTATAAAAATAAAACACTGTTAAACACTGATTAAAACCACAGAGCTTATGTTATATTATTTAAAATTCTTAGAAATTACATTAATCTTTAAACGCATAAAATGAGATTCTTTTTAAACGTCTCTCCGAATAATTGCGGGCGTGTTTATATGATGAAATGTTTGAAATTTAAGAAAAACGCAATTCAATTAACTGCTGCAAAAGTTGTCGTCGTACGTAATTCAGCGCTGTGACACGTATTGGAACTTACACGCGCTCACGTAGGTATAAAATATTATGTATATACAGGTACCTGGTTGTACATGAATATGCTTAACACGAAAAACACATTCGTTACCTACCGTCTGACAATTGGAAATTTGAATTCACATCGTCAAATTCGAAGGCTCGATAACCTCAGTTCCGGAACTCAAAGAATTTCGTTGATTAATAAACTATTTCACTCGACCTCATGTACAGCAGCGGCGCGTGTACAACGACGAGACACTTATTTAATATTATAATATGAATACTAATGTCGTGTTCGAAAACACATAGGTATTATATATTGTAAACCAATACCTATTAAAGTACCTGTACCTTTCCTTTAATATTATTATGTGTTGTATACAGGTACCACGCATGCATATTCACTCGCAGTGAATTCCATATAATATGACGTGCGAGGAAATGTTTTTATTTCCCGCATAAGTTCGAATGATTCCCTTTTCGAATGATTTTAATTGACGTCAGTTGTCACACGCTGTATAGATCATAATATTATATAAATGTATAAGTATGGACGTATTAAACGTATATACAAAATAATGTTATAATATAACATATAACTATCGATTATCGACCTCACAACCATCACTTTATAATAGTTGACCGTGTAGGCGTTTATCGTATAGGATATGGAGAATAATAGTTACGACAGTATAATATGTGATGTGTTATTATCTAATATGTAATATTAATATCAGGGCTTGCATTTGAAAAAATTCCATTTTATTTTATTTACAATTAAAACATTACACAATTTCCGCGTTTATCGTTATTTAGAATTAAAACGTTATTCAGCTTTTGCGTTTATCGTTATACAGAATTACAACGTTATATAGGTACGTTTTGCATTTATCGTTATTTAAGATAGTGTTAATACCTATTCATTTTAAAAATAATAACAAATGCTGATGAATTACCTATCAAGGTAATGGACCTTTATGGAATATAATATAATCAATTCTTAGAATGTGTGCATGAAATAAATGTTTCTACGAAATCAATAGACCTTTTAAATAAACAAATTTTACGATATTTCGTTTTACGTTATTTTTCGTTCAATGATATTCTATAAATTACGTTTTGCGTTATTTTTCGTTTAATGATATTCTATAAATTACGTTTTGCGTTATGTTTTGTTTAATGATATATAATATTTGTTTGTTAATCTAATGTTTTGTTTTGCAGTATTTAATTATTTTTGATTATCGTTTTCCGTTATAATTACGTTTATAAATCTCAATAATTTTTTTGTCAAGTATAATGTTATTATAACATTTGCCAGCCCTGAATAATATTAAACGGTGGTATCGGGAAAATGTTGGTAGTCGGGAATATAAAAAGTATTATATAGATAAAGGGTATATTTTCGTTTTCACACGTGTGTGTGTGTGTGGGTTGGTGGGTGGGTTTGCAAAAGTAAACCTAGAAAAATATTGTACATCGTCCGAATCTCTAAATATATAATATTGTTATTAACAAGTTACGATAACGTTATTATAACCGGGGGTGGCATAGAAAAAAATAGATAAAATACGCTTCAAACGTCGTTTGGCGGACCCGCTCTATTCGTTTCGGTATATATATATATATATATATATATAAACAAGAGTATATGATAAATAATTTAGTTGCAGCAGGCTCATCCATGTTCGCGGTTTTTTACGTTATCTGCGCTCCTCATATTACCCACGCTACACGATATATCATATAATATATTTATATAGTATTCATATAGACGTCATATTGCTACAGTATATTATTCTATATATTATATAACATTATGGGCTATACCTAGCTGAGATATGATATCCGCGACAATTGTCACCACGAGTTTCCGTACACTAGCTATATAGATAAAGAATCCAGAGCGTAACGCGTAGGTATATAGAAATAGTCGTTATGTCGTTCATCTGCCATACTATATAGTTGTCAAATTTTTTTTTCAAGACATATATTGTAAACCGAATTTTACTATAGCGTACATCAGCTATACTATAATAACATATGTACCAATATTATTTGATAAAATGACGAGCGCTTAAATTAAACTTATAATTTTGAATATCTATATGATGGTGGCTATTAGCCTATCTCCCTGTATAAATACAAAATGTGTTGGAAATTCGAGAAAATACCACACGACTATAAATTATCTACGCATTGCCCGACAACTCACAGATTATTTTTTTGACATTTGGGATTTATATCATACATTATAAAAAACATTATGAAATAGATAAGCTATACGACTTGAGTTCAATAGAATTTATTTTATTTTATTTTCGTACAGTTCTTGGGTTAGTCATTATTATTTGATGTGTATTGAGTCTGTTTATGTGAGTACGAAAACTAACATAACATCTGTATAAATTCTAGTCGTTTTTCAGTCATTTGGAAATTTAATTTTAATTTTTGGACAGTTGTTTTACGAATATGTCGCCGGTATTATATATTAGATATTTAAACTATGGATTGTTGCTTATATTTTAATATAATATTCATTATATTATATACATAAATCGACGTATCGTCAATCAGTAGGAATAAAATTACCGTTATGGCCATTATTGCCAGAATCAATAAACATAATTTTATTTCCAATATAATAACGGTAGGTATCTAATAATTTTAGTGTTTTTAATATGGTGTTCCTGACAATGTATTTGATCTCACTGTGTATAACTTCAGAGCTACCTATACCCGTAGATCAATTATTTATTTAAAAACACTGAAATAAGTAGGTATGATATTATATTATCTTACATTAACAACCAATCTAAGTATCTAACGTACTAATACCTACAATATACCTACATTGATGAAAATGAAATTAATAATAAATTGTTTTCTATACGACGACGTTTATTTATTTTCATTTTTTTTTTCTATTAATGCATCGTAATTTCAAATCCTTGTAATAATAATTACAATAACAATAATAAGATGAAAAAACTGATTTGAAAATCAACAACACCGACGATGGCGACTATATTACAATATAGCGAGCGTCGGCGAGAAAGAGCAACGGTGTGTGGCGGACGTGCTATTGCCCTTGACATTGAACGCCGCCGTCGCGTACGACTGTCGGACGGGGCCGGGTCGCGGCGGGCGGTGCCCGACACGCACGCAAACTGCATCGACGGCGGTGAATGACTCTTCTCAGCGTGTGCCAAACGCGCGCGCAACAAGTCGTCGCGGTTTTCAATATTTCTCCCCCCTTATCCCCCCCAACAAACACGTTTTCTCACGGGGACCCCCGGAACGCACCGCTGGACCCTCCCCCAACCATTACCTCCCCCCCCCCCGCTCAGTAGTGTTCGACGTTAAGTCGCCAGTCATTTTAAATTCACAACGGAGCCAGGAATGTATATTGGTTTTGCAATAATGGGTTTTTATTGCATTTTTTTCATCAGTTCTGTCTGTTATCATTTTTTCGATCACGAGGACCGAATATTGTATTGTTTATTACCTACCTATTATAGATGTTTATAGAATGTAACTTGTAAGTAGTATAATGCTCTATATGTGGATTGGTACTTTGTACGGGATCAGTCGGTATACGCAAGTACCAATAGGTAATAAGGTATTGTTGTAACCTATATATTTTTTATTGGAGAGGTCATTTCCACTGCAATGTACTGATACAAACTCAGATATAGTCGTTAGTTTTCCCCTACCACAAAAGTGTTGAATCTATAATAGAATTGGTGGGACTATTTTCATTCAAAAATCATAAACAGAAAAAAGAAAGGTACAATGCATTTACCTCCAAATATTATAAGTTTAAATTTATTTATTTTGTTTGTACATAATATTATGTATTTATGACACCAATCATTTTATTTGTATTCTTATTTAATATGTATTATATATATAAGAATATGTAACAATCCTAATATTAAAAATATATAATATTTGTAAGTAATTAAAAAGTTAACTATAATTTGAACCCATATTATTTAAATTTAAGTTATTTATGATACTCGATTTGTTTTGTTTTTATGTTTTATGAAAATGTTTGCTGACATCCGAAAATTTAAATTGTAATTTCGTTCTTATAACTATTAGCAAACATCAAAAAATATCAATATTCGTATAAGGCGGATATTTTTCCTATATACAATCATTTGAAGTTTGAAATTGTTTGCGTTAACAAACAACGCCACACCTTCTTTTTTTAAATTATCGTTCTTATGGAATGCTGGACGTTTTTACTTTATTTTCAGAGCCACAAAAATAACATTTCTATATGCTTAGTTTATGTGAATCGAAAAACTGAATTTTTTAAATACCAACGTTAAATATACCGTCTTTCGTGTTTTGGTAAGAAATAGGTATTTTTATATCTCGTGTTTTTTTCAAATACCTACACATGAATAATACATTTATAATGATATTATTAGCTTTATTACATTTTTCTTTTCAATTAAATTTGATTATATATGTACAACTATCAACTGGGTTCGGCGATTAGACTGTCTCGAGAATTTATCTTAATTTCGCCTTAACGATCGCATCGTCAGGCCGACCACCGTCGTTTATTACTCACGTTCGGCGCCTATAGCTTATTATATTGTTATAAACGAACCTATATAGGTCGTATACATGTCGATTTATGACACAATATAATTATAGTGATGTATTCTATCGAAGATCACAAATAAATTGCACTCAAAGTGTAATGTGTTTTCCTTCCGTGTTTTCAGATGATAATTGAACAATCAGAGAAATTTTAGATAGCTAATGTACCTATCTATATAACTAAGTACCATATTATCGAATTATTAATATTACGAGTAGAATAATAGTTTATTGCGGTCGCAGGTAATACGAAAAATTCGACAGAGTTTAAGTGAAAAACATAATGTACCTAATAATTTTACCTATAAATATATTACAATATAATATGCGCGTGGCCAACAGCAATAATAATTATGCACCGTGATTATAATATTATGTTCGGTCGTACCAACGAGTATGTGTAGTGGGTACTATACGACACTAAATTGTGCATTACGGAATTTGATTGCAGCATTAGAAACGCAATTTATTTCAGTTGTATTAGTACAGTATACGAACATTGAGAAAACGTATTCACTGCTGCAAATATTCTATAAATGAAATAAATAAGTTCGTGCTAGCTTGAAAACGTATATCTACGGGGGGATATGCTCGTCTAAACTGGAATATTCGATAAGTGTTTTATTTATGTTTCAACAAGTATTTTCCTATACGGATTATGAAATCAAGTTGAATATAAGTTGCCAATTAAAACGAGCTTAAAATGTTAATAGGTAACTTAAGTGTTTATCAATAGATACTTTTCGAAATAACGAGTGTTCACTGTGTACAAGTTCGCTCTATCAAAGATTTTCCGACACAAATTGAAAATACATATAAAAAAACGATTTATTATATTCAAGGCAATAATATCATGTGGTCGGTACGTATATATGTATATATATGTACTCTCGTGAGATTCTATGTACTGGAAATCAGAGTGCTTAGCACCCCTGCGATTCGCGCCAGTGCAACACTGCAGGGTAGTAATGTCATATTATATACTTTTATCCGGTAAACTTCGAAATCCCCGCGTTAACAACTCCCCGTGGAAATAATGGGTGCCCTAGGAGGGAGGTGGGCCTCCGACAGTTCGTCTTAAAGGATTTGAAGCCGTCGAAGGGTTAGCTGAAATATGAATACTCAGTTTTCTATACCTGCAGTATAATATGTTACACTGTATAGGAAACTATATCAAATACGAAATTTCAAATTCAGTGGTCGATTGCGCTAGCAATTTTGTTGTTTATTAATCAGTCCGTTATAATATGTTTGCGAAAATTTGATATTTTAGATATAATATAGGTTACTGCTGTAATGTTTATAAAAAACGGTTTCTCGTTTCGCTTTAGAATTTTTTTTAACTCAACAACATTATATTATACATTGACTGTATAGCTGCTTGTTACTGCGATATTTTACCTATATACCTGCTATTTTATTAAATAGTAAATTTGTAACGGCGAGACCCATTTTTTTTAACCTTATTTCCAGTTTAACCACTCAATTATGTCACTGTATCGTTTTACCATAACATCGTGAAGTCATTACAGATCCATCTATTTATATTATAATATTTGCCGAAGGAAACTTGCGGCAATTCTATATTAATATACAACGTATTATTTAATCTGCTATTTGGGATAAATGTATCTTGGGGTTCAAACGTTCAAAGTTTTCAAAGCGAAAGTTTAGACAGTTCTGTACAATAGTAATTACTGTAAGTAAATATGATATCAAAATTAAGTTCAAAATTACAATATAATCCTGAAAAATATGCACAGCCATTTTAGATATAGTTACTGTATTGTATATTATATAATGTATAATACATTAATACCTATATATACCCGCATAACTTTCTAACTGCTGCGAAGTTAACTTATAATTTTATACAATAAAAGCCAGCAACAAAAATATATATTTATACATTCATCAAATTATACATATTTATAATATACATAATATGCCATATTAATCGGTATTTAAGCCGAGCCCAATCATAAGTCATAGCCACGATCGACTGCAACTATATAATTATATTAATCGTTTACTGTAAGATAATTATAATATTAAAATGTTGATTTCTTCCGTCTTCGTCGCCTTTCCACGTAGTTTTGCATCATCCGCCGCCGCGTCTGACATCACAATTATTTCACATATTATTATTATTTATTATGGATGTCATTGTTGGAAATCGTCGTCGGTATTTATTTCTCAGAAAAATCAAATTATAAATCTAGAAATCTAGTTCAATAATTCCGCTGGGCCTGCAGCGGTGCACTGAGTACGGTACTACACCTATTAAAATAATTATCATATTATTATACGGTGCTTGTGTACACAATATATTATTTGTACGATGCTTACCTATACATATAATTATTATGTTGTGCCTTTTTTTTTACTGTTTGCGACGAAAAACAAAAAAATAAAATAAAAAAATAACCATTACTCATCGTAATAGTGTTATTTGTCGCGCGTTATGCCCACTTTCTTCTCCGGGCGCATATATATACGGTGGCTGGTACAGCAGCTGACTGTATCCATCGTAACCTGTTTACACCCGGAAAATGCTGCAGCGTTCTCGGAATAATGGTTTTCGGCTATATTCCTGGAAATTGACGTTACGCTGCGTTCGGGTAGGTGTGTGCGTGTGTATAATATACAAATAGGAAAACATGCAACGATTGTTCGCCGGACCGATTCGCGACGTCTTGGCGAATCTCTCGGTTAATTGACCTCGTAACCGCATCTATATAATAATATATTGTACGAGGTCTTGCCCGAGCCGTCTGCGCCGAGCGTTTTCAGAGAAAGGAAAAATTAACGGTGAAACGCCGAAACCGACTTTTCGGCGCATTTTATAATAATATATATTATAATATTAGGTAGGAATACGCGTCATCATTATTATTATGTCGTTGTCGTCGTCCAACAGGTGACTAGAACGGCCCGACGAGTTTATCCTCCTGCAAGTTGGCAAATCTGATCTATAATAATATTCTCTACATTTTAGAGTTTAAAATATCAGAATATTTCCTTATTTTCACACTTTGTCTCGACTATCAAACCCTCATAGTTGATGAAAATCACTACTGATTGTGAGGGTAGTATCTGTGTTCTAATTTATTGCGATTTTTGCCACACATTGGCGACTATTGGTATCATACACCCCATACCTACGAAGGGGGCCTGTAACACGACGCTTAACATTTTATGCAAAACAAATTATTATTGACATTAACAAATTACAAACTCGTTTACTAGGTACCTACCTATAAACATTATGTTACAATACTATTATAAAATAAGTTAATATTGTATAAATTGTGTACATTTTAGTATTTTACTGTACAATATAAGTGCTAACCGTTATGAATTATGATAACTGTACGTAACTCATTGAAAAGTAAGAACAACATGTTAACTTACTGAAAAACATAAATAATATTTAATATTTAAATAAATAAAAATGTATAACTGATCAATATAATATTTATTTAATGTGCATACCTACTTTTTTAAACACCAATTCAAACAAAATAATATTTTACTATTTGAATACGCACATACATGTATTATATTACATACTATAATATGTTCTTTAAAGTCACTTAATATTATATTAAAATTATCTTTTAATTGTTTTAAAATATTTATTCATTGTGAAGTAACTGAACAGTAAACTTAATTAAGGCAATGTGACGGTGCGGTGACATTGACATTATTGCAAATTATTACTCATTGACATTTTAAAAATTAAGTGCATAATCAACATCATTACGATATCGTATGTTACAATTTAATATTTTGTATTTTCAATCGGAAAAAAATACAATCATGATAAGATATTTTATATTTTACATCGACCCGTATCAATATTTTATTTTATCATATTATATTCTCGTAAAAATAACTTAAAACTAGTTTATAATATTATTTTAAATGTATAAAAAAAATGCACAGTATAACAAATAAACTACCTAGTATAATAATTAAACTTTATATTCAGTTTATAGTTTATAAGATATACACATTTTCAAACTTCGTACGCCTTCACAATATATATTTCACTTTTTGTCCTATATCTATAAACAATTTTAGGGACTGTGCCGCCGGGCAAGCAATGTCATGTTCACGACAGGATTTTTCGATTTGTTTAATCGAATTCCGTTTCCATAACTCTAACACGCATATTAATATATGTATAAATCGCGAACGACTCGGATGATAATTAAGTGCACTGATAATTTGCACGCGGGTGAGCGAATTCAATTTGCTAAATATTTAACCTCAGATTACGAAACGACACTGCTTGCTCGAAATTATTACATATTACATTATTATTATACGTGTTGTTTTATGTTCGGCGTGCTGACGATGAAGTAACCTAATCTAAGCTAGCCGCATTATATGATGTATGCTGTACGAGATATAATATTATAACAGTTATTAACTTACATATATTTCTCTGGTTTTTGAGTCAATATCTGGATCGTACATGTACCTAACCTATCATATTATTTAAGCGATTTCCGTCGTCAGTCGACCAACGGACGACTGCGCAGTCATCCTTCTGGTAATAATACGTACCGATGTATATTATTTCCCGCAATATATTATTACAGAGTACGCAGTCACTTGCCTTTAAATTTCGGGATCATAATTACGGGGATTATAATATGAAATTGTATTCGCCCTTTGGGCGCGTGCTGGTATAATGCTGTTATTAATCTATATTATATATTGTATTATATGAGGTATACCTTTACACGAAACCGGGAAATAGCTTATAAAATATTATATTAATATAATATGGGTTTGACAAATGAGACGATCTTGCTCCGCATTTCTGACCTTTGTCATACTGTCTATTAGGGGCCCATTCATTTTGACAGTTTTGTAGATTGTTTGTATATTGTACACACACACACACACACACACATAATACGCACTCGTACATGCGAAAGGAATCGATTGTCAAACACACTGCAGAGCTGAAGGATATCTCGGGAAGAAAAAAAGACATTACCGTACAGTACCTATGATATATAATAATATATATAAGCACGCGGGTTGGTATATATAATATTATATTATGTGCGGTGCGACTGACGTACTTTTCGATCCTATTGATTGGCCGACAATCTGCCACCCTATTTATCTAGGACCCGCGTGTAAAATATACTATACACATTATAATATATATACATAAAGGTATATGTACCATATTATATGGTATTATCCATCATATCGATGTTGTTTTTCCTCGTACTCTTATACCCAAAAAATATGTGTGTAGTCACTCCAGCAAAGCACTATTTTTAACGCGCCGATCTATTATATTATTATGGCAAGTATACATGTGGTGCTCCCCTGATCGGGGTGTGATCATCCACTGTTTTGATGAATCGAGTGTAGAGAGAAGGCCGCTGTTACCTTGCAAAAAAAAACTGTTTTACACAAATTTTAAATATGTGCTGTTGCCTCGTTGAATCTCGATTTGTTGAAAGTAGGTATACCCTTGGTCGGAAAATATACTTAGGTCTTAGGTACTTATTAAGGGAGTCAATATGGTCGAAAGTCTTCTTCGTGGAACCAATTTTGCAGTATAATGTTTCTACCTAGGTACCATCGATTTGGAGCTGGACTGTTAGATTTTTTTGCAATAGGTACATTTTTGAAATCGGAGTTTGAGTATATAATATATTCATCTCCGGTTATCTCCAGGGAATCGATCCCTGGTTAGGCAATCCGCTTGTGGTTAACTGTATACGTTGCACACACTTGCATCGGTGCTTTTCCTTGGGTATATCATATCCATGTGATTGTTGTTTTTCCTAGTGATCCTGTACCCAAAAATATCATTGCCGTGTATGCGGTCACTATCCGGCAAAGCACTTTACAACGCTGCCATATTATATTATGCCGTGTACGTGATCTACGACGGTTTTAATAAATCAAGTAGCGAGTGGATCAAAACCCGGAAACCGTTTTATACATCTTTTAATATTTCACCGTATGAAATACATGATTTTTCTAAGGTCAAACACTCTAAATGCATGTCCTTTACCGCTAAATAATGACCAGATATCATACGACGGGGTAATAGCCCATTGTTATGCTATATAAACATCTAAACTTGTAAAATGTATATACATATTTTATACCGTACAGCTCTGTGTACAGTGTATACATAATTGGACGTGTATCTGTTATTATTATAATAATAATTATTATTACCACTACTAGTGAGTTTAATCGTTTTGTATGAATGTATTTCAAATTGAATAAAATGCGTGCAGGTATTGTAATGAAAAAATCATATTATTGCAATAGACAATAGTGATGTAAGTACATCGTACCATGTACAGGTAGTCTGTTTGATTTTAAAAGTTTTGGTTTTAGTCCGTTCGTTACGGTTATATTATATTGTAATACGCAGCTCAAATGGTTGAAAAAATATTTGCTAATAATGGATTTTATCTTAGCAATAATTTGTCCAAGTTTCAAGGTTAATTCATATTTATTTTTTTCAATTTCCCACATTATTGCAAAACGCTTATCGTTGGTTTGTCTAAATAATAGTTATTTATTTAGATTTTTCATTATAATAGCAATAAACGAAAGAAAAATTAATTGAATCAACAAAGTCTGTACACCTTTGGTAGTTTGGTCGAGTGAAATCATTATGACTTTGTCGATGACCGGATCGTATAGGTATTCGATCAATAAAATTGATACGTGTCAATATTAATATTATATTTTGGCGACGGAGCGTATATCGTTATGATATAGTGTAGACATTCTTTGACCATGGTCCATAGATAATAATGGAATCGATAGTACCTATACTATCAATATACTTGACACATGATTTTTTACATCACATATTTTCTGAACATGGGGCCCATTATTTTCATATTATTTTTGTACTTACATAACCTAAAAAAGCTCAATATATTAGTCCGTGTCCCTTCTCCGAAGAGCAAAAACTATCTCTCTCTCTATCTTCCCCAATAAACACCGCTTGTAGCTTGTCCTATCCATTCCTATTATAGGTACCTATCATCTATGGCCTTGACAATGTTCCACAAATAAATGTGCATCATCATAATTTCGTCTGTATAATACAATACGCATACCTATTTATGAAATAATTTATTAATTATTATTATCCCGATCACCGTGTATTTATATTCGTTGTACAGTTCTTTGTATTTTACAATATTCGTCGGACATCGGTGATTCACGTGATTGCGACACGCTTAGACGACGACATCATCAGTTGCTCTATTCGAAGTAGTGAGGAAAATTATATTATGATCGTCATCGACAGCTTTATGATTGGTGCATCGTTTTTTTTTCATATAATCTATCTGCCAGAATGTTAAAAATGTATACAAATAAATATACCGGTCAAAGGTTTTCCATATATTTTTTATAGAATTTTCTCATTTTCGCGACGAATATTACGATGGACGCGACGACGATTTCTTCTTTTCTTTTATTTATTACATATTAAATATTTGGTGACTGTCGGGGAATGTTCATCGCTATCAGCGCAAATAACAATTATAAAATATATGTATTTTTTTTTAATCTATAACATTCGATTCACATTTACACGTGCGTGTATTGTATAAGTTCAGTCTATGTATAGATTATATAATTAAAAAACTAAATAAATAATAATTTCTACTGTGGACCTCATTAATTTACTGTTTCATAATATAACAGTAGTGTTCTATAAAAAAAAATATGAATCATGAAGTAAGATGATAATGATATTTTCAACCGCCGCTTGTTTTAGAACTACTAGTTAGTTTTTTCACAAGGAAAATCATGTTTTATATTTTTTAAATTATACCTATGATTTTACGTCCAGCTATTAGGTCACAATGAACCATTTTTATGGTAACTGCAAGACCCACTAAAATTGTACATTAAAAAATGTCGACCCGGTAATTGGACCACATTAAAAAACTTAAAAAAAAAAAAAAATCCTTAAATTTTAATGATTTTTTACATTCAATTTTGTAATGGGGTCACTGATTAATTATTCAACATTTTCCAATGATATTTTCAAAACAGTTTAATGAAGATACAATGTTTCCTCCATATATGTAAGCAATTTACATTCTATATCCATAACTTGGAATGCCAAATGCCAATTCTCTAAGAATACTATTTGCTTTCGAGTATTTCCATTTTCATTTCAAAATTAATTATCACATGTTACGTTTTTTTTTTACTGTTTATTGAATTTACAAATATAAACTTATATTAAAATTCGAATCGCAGATGCACTTGAAGGCCAGAAAATGTTATTTAGTACTTCAAAAGAATTAGATTATTAATGAAATAAAAAAATACGAAGAAAGAGAAAAAACCAGATTTAATTTTGCAAAATCAGTATTACTTACATTAATATTTAATAGTTGTTTTTGAATAATATAGTAAATTTAATAATTATATGAGTATATTATACATTTACTGAACATAGTTTACATTTATTTCAAAAGTAATGTGTTTTATTAAAATTATAATTTGTTTATATTAATAAATATTACATAGCTGTAGCCCGATTTCCGGGAGTATCCTTTAAAAAATGAATATTAATTTACTTGTGGCCTATATAACCGGATAATAAAATGTAAAGCATATTTTATTCAAAACGGGTAGATATTAAATGTGGCTTAATTATTAACTGGCTATATGATTATCTTTTACAAATTAATAAATCATTCATAGGTTAGCAGTAAAGGTATATATGCCTTTTTATAATATGACGTATTATATCTGTTTCTATATTATACTATAATATATACCTTTTCTTATACCTACACTATAATAGTATCACGTTTTCGGAATTTAAAATTATAATGACAGATTAATAATAATAATAATAATAAAAAATAAAAACTATAATAATATATGACTATATTGTTCGATCAATATTTTAATTATTGTGTCAAAGTCTGCTACAATATAGATATATAATTAAATATTATGCATATACACACCGCACCGCGTGCATTAGTGGCGACCGTTTCCATCGGGTTTCAATTTTAATTAACTTTTTAATTATTTAATCTACGAAATTAGGCATATTATGTATAGTATAATATAATATAAAACAGGTCGACCGCGTAAACTTCGTTACGCAGTGTCTCCTATATTATTTTGTGCGAGTTTTTTTTTTCATCTGAATTTTAGAAGGTTTTCTCGAGACTGCATCGACGCGCATCGCGCTACGCTCTTGTCAAAAACCCGTCCTTGGGTATACATAATAATATAAGATTTTAATGCACAAACTACACCGCACGGACCATATAGCATATTATATATATATATATATATAAATATATATATATATATAAATATATATATATATATAATAGTGACATAATTATAATAACAAAAACAAAAGTATCGTATAGTACAGAGATGGTCAAACGGCGGCCCGCGTACCATTTTTAACTGGACCGTGCTACATTTCAAATTACTTAATAAAAATATAAAATGTTAGGATTTTACTGTATTTTATTTTATTATATTTATAAAACTATTAAAATCGGTATAATGTTTATTGTAAAACGTAGATAATATGAATTCGTACCTATTGAGCTATTAAATGTCTTAATATAATATTATTATGTTTAAGGGCATGGTTAACATAGCTTTTTTTTCTGCTTTCTATGTTCTCTGGTCCTCTAGATTTTTGAACTGGAAAAATTGGCCCTCTAGTCGTAGCACTATGTTGCCAAACCCTGGCATACTATATAAGATGAGTGGAGGGTTGCCAGGTGGGTGTCGGCTGTATTATAACAACCTATACGTGACGTCGTGTCTGGGTAATTGGGTAAACAAAACGTAATATATTATTATAGCCTATAGGTATATTGCAATATATTATATTGCCTATATATATGATATGATGACGACGACGACGACGTGTGCTATCCTGCGAAAGCTGTTAAATTAATTTAACCGCGTTTATATTATATTATGTATATATATTATATTGGTTTACATGACGAGATTAAGTTTAATAATATATACTATAGAGCTGGATTAAGTGGTGAACGGTGTAAGCTACAGACTACGGAACCGTGATTGACCACGGATGTAGAGACACCACGGTCCATGGTATTTATTTTAAATAATATAATTTTTTCAAAACCGCAAAGCACAAATATTATATCTATATTTTAATTTTATTATAAAATATGGACTTCAGTATCCGCGAACCACAGTATGGTGGGAGACATACGATTTTTTAATTTATTATACTCATGCGTATAATTAAAATAAAATAAACAACGTGTAATTTTATTTAATCTGTGTGGTTTTGCTTTTTGTTCATGTATATTTTGCCCAATAAGTTAAACATATTATTTTATCAATTATTCAAGTTGAATAATAATGGTTTTTTTATATTGGTTGAAAAATGTTAAAAGTTTGTACAATAAAATATAAACTTATAATCACAAATTAAATATTAAAAAAATAATTCTCAATAAAGGGCTAGTAGAATATTCGGGCATCAAAATTGTTCACAGCCTACGGGTGGAACCATAAGCTTAATCTAGGTCTGTAATTTAATACTATACAGAGTGTTTCACCGCTGTGTTCGTCCACAATAAACCAACAAATCCATCTAATATGATGAAGGTCCACAAACATCACAGACATTTATTATAATTTGTGGTCTATACTTGAACAGGGGCTAAAAAAATGGTATTTTCGTCGCGTTTCTTTTACTATAATTATTAGTGATTATATATTAAGCTACTATTAAATAGTCGTTTTACACAATATATTGAATATTACTATAATAATTTTGATCCTAAGTGTATTCAAAAAGTTCTATATGAACGTTTTAAATTTTAGGCAGTATAGGTAGGTATATTTATATAGATTGGCTCACCAAGTTGGACCGCGAGTGGTTGTGGACGAGCACAAATACGACGATACAAGTATACAACCCTCAAAATATTATATATAATTTATGTATAAGTGTATACCACTGGCTTTATGATGCGTATATTATACAGGCATTGGAGCACTCTGTATACACCCATGATATATACTAAGCCCGGAGAATCGATCGCCGCCGAGTCTCGAGGGCCTCACTTCGATTTATGCCTATAACTCATAACAGAAGACGCACTTCTTATTAATATAGTATAAAAAAAATATTGGCAAGTATCCGAAAATATGTTTTTTTTTAGTAAGATGATGGAGGTGGGTTGGAAGTAGGCGTATATTGAAAAATTCCAAAAATCGGTATTTGAACAAATGTGCATTATTAAGCAATAAACGGGTGTGAGGGGTGGGGGGGGTGTTGAACATGCTGATTCGCACCGTATATCGCGTATAATATAATATATTATTGTACTTTATACGCGGCATACGCGTGCCGCTATTGTAGGGTCTGAAATCGTCGGGCGCCTCCACCCCACGATGTGCGCATAATATATAATATATATATATATATGTATATAGTAAACGCGATGGCTGCGGCGTCGGCGTCGCCGGATTGAAAAAGAAGTATGATTAATTAGTGAACATTATTTTATATATACGCGTACGACTTTGGGCAGCATATATGTATATAATATCGTTTTTTTTTTTTACGAGCGAAAATATAATATCCTCTCGGAGAGGATTTATTAACGAACTATTCAAAAAAAAAAAAAAATTAAAAAAAACCTATATTTTTGACGAACGATTGTTATACGAGAGGAGACGTGCGTACTATATACATCACATACACATACACTCGGATATTATAACGCTTATGGGCGTGAAATTTATGCCACTCTTGGTAGGTGCTTGAGTGGGGAGGGACTCGTTCAAATGCCATTCGTGATGCCGCACCGTTAAAAATATTTGGTTTCTCATATTATTATTATTATTATTAATATTATTATATCGGAAGACGAACACCATTTTCGTGCTGGGAAAAATTGCATTCCGTTTATTATATTGTGTCGTCGTCGTCGGGTTAACGGACGTTGTCTGTGCGCGCGTACATATTGTATAGCGGTCCCCAAAATTCCAAGCAAGGCCATTATTACTGCAAAACGTGTCTGAATCTCGATTCCCAAACGGTAAACTCGTATTAGGTATATAGTCAATCCTTTTTGTAACTTTATATATATATATATATATACCACAGTAGGTACAGGCATATTGTATATAATATTATATACCTGATATTAATATTATATTATTATCGATTTATCATTTATATACCTATACCTAATGGTAGCCGCCAGCCGGCAAATATTAGGTTGGTGTGCAGGTTTTTTCAATGACATTTGTTTTTTTTTTTTAGCTCAATTATTTTTTTAATTTTATTACTATTTATATTTTACTTATATTTTTCAATTATAATTTTAAACTATTATTTTTATATGGTTTGAATTAAGTGTATACTTATTATATTAATATAAAACCAATTTTTTCACGATATTTTTACTGCATTGATTTCGTATATACGTTTGTGGATTTTTCCAATGGCTGTCTAAATAAGTTGTAATTTCATTGTTAGTACATTTAAGAGGAGTGTGTGCTGCATGCAATATTTACTAAATTATGTAGGTACTACTGTAAGATTCTTGTTGAAATTCTCCAACCTATTTTTACTAATCTAACGGGTGTTGTCAAGACTATTTCTATGTTTAATAATGTACTATTATTATTCTTCTCTTTCAACGATACACAACAATAATTGGGTGTGTTAGTATTACTCTTATATCTCCAAACGTTTTTGTGGCATTCTTATCTATATATATACATAAGTATATACTATATAGTATATATATATAGATCGATACACCAGCATATTTTAATGTCCCAAGTATATAATGTTCTAATAATGTGATAGTCGACCGCCACAGGTATTCGTTCAGCATTCCTAAGTATGTAATAATAATATTAAAGGTTAGGTATGACATTTATGATATTATGTTTCAGTTATTAAAAAAAGCAATATTTCATTTTACGCCGTATATAGTTTAAGGTGCGCGCTTGTGGCAAGACGAATCGGAAAACTCCGAGATCTTATCGTAAAACTTGCATATTTTGTATATTATAAATAAAATGATATTATAACTATGGTCACCGTACGGTAAACAGTATATTAGGTACCTATATTATATTATCGAAAAAACTATATAATACAATCGTTGAGAAAACCGAACGATAGTCGCAACGCACCAGACTACTGCAACAGCAATGCCACGTAATAATAAGTACCTACCTAATAATAATATGGTCTCTCACGTGTAACACCTACTCATAAAATACATATTTTGTTCGGAACTGCATTATAAAGAGTTGTATACACATAAATATATCATTAAATATACCACGCAGATTACAGGTGTTTTTTTACGTACCGGTAATTCCTGGTTTATACCGCTGTTGGGTTAACGCACTGATATCTGTGGACGTTAGACGATTTCACGCGTTATTGTTTTCAACACGCTGTAGGCACTTGATTTCAATTCTGGGCATAAATGAGTTAAAAGTTTAAGCTTAAAACTTTTAATTCAAGTGAAGTTATAATTTTAATTTCTTAACTTAATTTATTTGTATTTATATATGAAATTAATAAACAACGAGTTACGTCAGTAAAAACTATGTTAAACGTCAGTTTATAAATAATTAAATAATAAATATGATAAAATAATTATTAATGGATTTGGGGCATGTGAACTTAATCCATTATAAACTTAAGAATGCACATAACATATAGAGTATAACATGTACTTGTAAACCATATACCTAAATGCATTCAAATTTAAAATATTTTAAATTATTGATATTATGATTTAAGTATGACATACATATGTACAGAATGTGTAAAATATTTATAAGACGTAAATTAATAAATAACTCATAAATTGTCTGTAAAAATGTATGACTGATAAAATTTAATGAAAATACCTATCAAAAAATTTCAAAATTGAATTCATCAGTTTTTAATTCAAACTTTGTGCTAAGGAAGCTAAGTAAGAAGTAATGTATTTTTCTACAATTATAAAACCCTATTGCCCCTATTTATGAATAGTAAATTAAAATTTTTTTTTTTTTTTATTTTACAAATGCACATACACAATCTATACATTTTGCATAATAAGCGTATAAGATAAGAGTTTAAAAAAACATGGATTGTTTGAAGAAGAAGCCACCCATTAGTGACACTTACTTACTTGATGTTATATTTAGGGTAATTAAGGAATATTTAATTTAAATGGTCACAACACCATTTCCTTTTAAGTCTACGTTGTGGATTTCCAGGGAATGAGAAGGTATGTAGCTCTTTTATTAGTGGGTTAGGGTGATTTTCAAGTCTGTCGAAAAAACGTTTGTAAAATAGTTTCACTTCAGTTACAACAGGTAGAATACCTAGATCTTGGTGGAGAGTTAAATTAGAGACGTAGAAAGGAGCGTTAAATTAAAAATTAAATATACTACTTACTTATTTCTTGTTGCTGTTAACCAGAATTTTTCAATTAAAACAACTCATTTTTGATACCTATTACTTGGGCATTTATACTATTTATTGGCTATATATTTATTTCAAAAAAAAAATGCACCTAACTCAACTCAGTAGATAAGTCTGCAATTGTCAATTGTTAGTTTCCATATTCAACTCTTAACTTGACCGAGTCAAAAAAATATAAATTAACAAACTACTAACTCCAAATGTTTTCTAATTTGTTTCCATGGACGGTTGGAAAATAATATCGTCAACCTGCGCTTAGCCACCCCCTGACTGACCTAATTTATACGCACTCACACAATGCAGCACACGGGCGTATTGCGTTGCCTTACCTACTTATATTATGTTTTGTGTACATAATATCATTATTAAATACAGAATTATAACCAATTGCGCTGGCATAAACATTACAAGAAGACGACCAGGTTCATGACGATAATCCACACGCCGATTTGGTCCAACGAGCCCTGTCTGCGTATAATAATAATATAATTACGCTCGGCCGCGTAAAACGTATCTAATATGTATATAATGGTGTCTTAAGCACGGCGCGTACATCACTCTTAGCGGCTATAATTATAATGCCATATTATATTATACTGTTATGATGATGACGTGTAACTGAACTCGCTCGTCGTCTATGTAGGTGTACGGGTGGTGGGTGGTGGGGGGGCGGATGCTGCGTTTCCGCCAGATTTGAATAAACTTTCGATTTTGTAGTTTCCGCCAAAATCGATATTTTATGCCTGACGTTCAAAACTTGTCACAACAATATTAGGTACCTACCTACTATATCGTATGCCGATGGATTTTAAATTATTGAACTAATTCACATTTAAAAACCGCTGACTAATCAAACCGAGAGTTGAACCTATATTAAATTTGGCGGATGCAAAATTGTTTTTATTTTCAGTGGAAAACAATGGGACTCGTGTTAGTTTACTACTGTGGGTGTAGTGGTGATGCGCCGTTCTCCTTTTTTTAAACAATTTTATTGCGCAAAATACTACGACAGGACACATTTAGGCATTCACTTGCAAAGCTGCAACCCATGCAGTATAATATTATATTATGTTGCCTATAATCTTTAAGCCATGATTAATTAAAAGTAATGCAACTTACAAGTATATCACTGAATTGAGCTGTGTAATACAAAATCACGTCTCGTTAACCGAACTATATGGTTTTATTTAAGTCAGTAATAATAATATATTATTATGTTTATTAAATAATCGAATCTTGTATAATATTGGGAAATCGTGATTTTATAATCTGCATTTTTATTGGGCGCAAATGAGTCATCGACGTTGTTTTTAACGTGAAACATTTGAAATGTGCAGCGTCAATTAGGTGTGCTTTCCAATATGCTAGCAGAATTTATTATAATATTTATACACTTATAAGCTATAATTTGAGCAATACAAGTCGATTCTTTATTATTTTTTTTTAATTACTTTTCTTACCTTATATTTTAATTGTAAATTCTGAGTGGTGCAATAAATGTATTTCAAATGACTTTTTTTTAAATTGTTTGAATCGTTGTTATTTCTAAAGACACTTTTTCTATATTAGAAAAAATTCTCTGATCGACAACCTTGATGGAGGTTTCTTGTAGCAAATCTATAGTTTATATATTTTACAACAATTGAAGGGGAAAAAGTACATTTGAGAACATTTTAATATTACGAATGAAATAATTGGTGCTTTTTACATTTATAAATTATACCATACTTTCTCAATTTTATATTCCTAAACGAAATATGTTTCTCAGAAATTCGATGTAAAAAAATAAGTTGTTAGACGTATCTAAAGAGTTTATAGATGAGCGAAGCGTGCACCAGCATTTTGCCTCTTCTCCATCCGTTTACGTTATATTTAAATGCTTCTGACTACTGGTTTGATATTCGATTTTTTTAAATCAAAATTCTCAGTATTTTATTCTACTTCAGAGTATGAGATTAAAAATTAACATTGTCTTACAAAAAAAAACTTGAAAATAATAACGATACAAAATGGCGATAAGATTATAATTTGTTGATATTGAGTTATTATTATTGCAGACTTCCAAAATCTAAACATGTCATTAACGCATTAACTTAACGAGAAAATGTTGTGTTAATTTGTGATGAAAGAATCACACTGTATAATAATATGATTTAACATGTAGGTAACTACCTCGTCGTCGTGGGTTGTAATACCTATATAATTATATATAATGAAAATAATAATAATAATAATAATAATGATTATTTATATGATTATTATTATTATTATTATTATTATTATTATTATTATTATACCCTATGGCGGCGGCGCCAGTGCTTTCGTTTCGGTGTGGTTTCCGCATACTATAATAATATTATATTATAATTTTATATAATCGGGTGGAGTGCATTATTGCCGAACGTTTTACGACTTCTATCCCGACGGACGAACTTTGGGCCCGTCGTTGTATTTTTTGTAAATAATAAATCACGCACTGCTCGTATAACCTGCTACATGGCGTATATAAAATATGTACGATAGTATAATTACATTGTATGTGTGTTATTGCAGTGTCGCGTTATCGCCAATTGTGTACTTATCATTATTTGCGGACGTGTACGTGTACGCGTACAGGGTGATTCACGTCAGTTTAGCTCACTGCGATATTTTTCCTACACAAAAATTCGTGTTCAGACTCTTGAGTTTTGAAATTTCTATGACTTATGCACGCATAGGACCGTAATAATATTTTACCATATCAAAATCCCCTCGTTTGGATTTCGATTTATAAATTACATTTTCCGCCAAAAAGTCGTCTGATTAACAATTTACGGAAAACATTAGGCGATTCATGCATTTGAAAAGATAAGTTGTTTTTATCGCCACGAGAGACTATATCCGCTTAAACGGCAAAATCCGTTTATTTTAAAATGTTTGTTTTAAAGTCCCCAAAAATCATAATTCCAATATAAATTCACCAAAAGGAATAAACGGAGGTGAACATGCTTGGTGAATCATCCGGTATATTAAATTTATCATTTATGTGTGGTACTTTAATGTTTATAATTTATATTGTACACGCATTGTGCATAATATTATATATGATATATTATAATAATTATTGTCGCCGCGATATAATATTTCGACCGATTTCGTTCTTATCGGCGACCGGGTCCGACAACCCGCGGTCTCTGTGGTAATATAATAAAATTATTCCCAGCGACTGTTAGTTTTTAAGCCGTGTACTATAAAGTTGTAGCATTATTATTATTGAGCACAACTTGCTTTCGTTATATTATTTTTCTAGTCCATTCATCCGACGCGAGCATCACGCGGTCCCAATAAAACAATAGGATATTGGTAGTAGCGTAAAGCAACAACAATAATAATAATAATATCATCGTATTCGAGTTTTTATATAATACACTATGCATACACTACGGACGATAGATGTTTGACTTTTATCGGTTTTCTTTGTATTGTCGCCATTATTGTGGTCCGGTGATGAGTGCGCGGGTATATTTACGTTGCACGTGCACTATACGCTCGGACTCTGTAAAAAAAAAACCTAATCTATCCGAGTGAGTCGACGAAAATCCTGTATATATATAGGTACGGCGCGATATCGTGAGATGTAATATTATAATATTAGGTAGGTACTTACCTATAAATACATAAAATATCGATAAGGAAAAAAACAAATATTAATTATTGAAAAAAAAAAATAATAAAACGAACCATACGCATAACAAAAACCTATGTTGAGCCCAGCGATAAGATATAGGTAGGTACCTATATAAACAGCTATATGTATGATAATAATAATACAGCATATTATGCAGTATTAGTGGTTTCTCGCCGACCTTGCACAATATTATTGCATTGAACGTTTGAACTAGACTATATAATATACAGTTGGCATGTTATGCATAATATAATGTGTGCAGGTACGTTATTGTACGCACACTATATAATGCACAACTGGTCGTTGAAAAGAAAACTTTGCCTATTTCGTTTTCCGTTCGTCGTCGACTCCTGTGTGTGTGTGTGTGTGTGTGTGTGTGTGTGTGTGAGAGAAAGAGAGAGAGAGTTTTATTTTACAAGCGGCTTCGGACAGACGGACGGAGAACGGTGCACAGTTGAATTATGCGAGTTTGTTGCGAACGAATATAAGAAGCGTACTTATATCGTAAAAATATGTGTGCGGGATGTATTATAATAATATTATACCCCATATAATATAACATACACTACCACCAACAGCAGTGCTTCAATAAAAAACATAAACTTAAAACGGATTTTTTTTACTAACCGAAGGCACATCCACCCACACTGTTCATTTCAGTCTTCAGACATTTTTGTTCGCCTTTTCAGTGCCACGTTATAACAAAATAATATAGTGTGGTACTAATTTCAATTATAATACATAACTAGCTACCGCTACTATATACGCGGACCCGCGCAGTCGAAACTATGTACAGATCGTGAAATATTAAATATATTATAATATATTATAGAGATGTAGAATTTCCGATAAAAAAAAATTCGAGAAACTTACGTAAAATAAAGTGAATCTGCACATTTTCATAAGAATATTTTAGGTGTATTTTTTTTCAATTTTCTAATATTGAACGATACGTGTTCAACTTCTCACCTTCTCGAAGCCTTTGTTAAATGCGTACATTGTACATAGGTAGGGGAAAGCGGGGATTACCGTATGTGAGGCAAAACCGTATAATCGAGATTTTTTTTAATAATTGATATCATGGAGGAAAACTGAAAACACTAATTTGAAGCTTTATGTTTGTTTATTTATTGAATATGATAATTCGTGTGTTTAGACATCACATATTGGAAAAAAAAAATATTTTAAGTGTTTTTAATCAATTATTAAAATATTTTCAAATATTTAACAAATAAAAAATAGTATTAAAAAAAATTTTACAGACATGTTTTTATTATTATTCAATACCTTATTAAGTGTAATTTGCATTTCTAGTTTGGATACATTAATTTATCTACTTAAAGTTTATTATAAAGCTCGATTTATTTTAATATTCGTGTTGGGGCAAAATCGTAGAAACCCCAGGTGTGGGTAAATTCGTATTTCTAAAAAAAAAAGTAAAACACAATTTAAACACGTTTAAAAAAAATAAAACGTAAAAAAGTTTCTAATAAAAGTTATAGACCTTAATTTTTTCAATGTATACCAGCTTAAAAAATTTAATTTCGTCAAAAATGATGTGATATATAAGCCATGTCCTGTTATGCCCCAAATTCATACGGTATTACCCCAGGTTTTTGGTAAATTCAAAAAAAAGTAAAACACAAATTACACACATTTTTAGATAAAAAACGTAAAAAAGTTTCAAATAAAAGTTATGGACCGTAAGTTTTTCTATGTATATTAGTTTAAAAAATTGCATTATGTTAAAAATTACATGATTTATAAACCACGGAAGCTTAACCATACGTTACTGCCCCGCCTTCCCCTACATTACGAATATTTGTTTTCCATTTTTACTACTTTCCTAACCTATTAATAAAATTTCTCAATAAGAAAAACTCATTGTTATTCATTGCATAAATTAAAACTACTTATTTAATGCATAAAATAAACAATTCAACTTGTATAATATAAGTTCAATATCAACATACCTGCATCATGATAAATTATAATACTGCATTATGCAATGCCAGATAAGTTTCAACTTTGGCTGAAAAAACTTAATCTTTGTTGACAATAATATCGAAAACAATAATTGGGCGCGGACATAATGCGTCGATCGGCAAAAAATACATTGATGTATTGAACTTCAGGAATTTTAAAAATTAAAAAAAAATTCCATTAAATGGACTTAAATCATTATAACAATAGTACCTTATGGCTACATGGCTACATATTTGTTGGCGTGTTGGAGATTTTCTAATACGGAATTTTTGTGCGGCAATTTAATTAATATGATAATAACGAATTTGTTTGTTTTTTTCTCTTTTATACAGTACACCAACAACAGCAACAACAGAATACCTACGGCCTCGTCGCCAGCCAACACCAACAGCAGCTCGAGCTCTAACACCAACGGCGGTGCGTCGTTGCAATCGTCCAACCAGCCGACCACCAGTTCACCGTCGTCGGAATGTCAATCGGCCCCACCGGCACAGCAGTTGTCCAAGACCAACCTTTACATACGCGGATTGAACCAAAACACAATGGACAAGGATTTGATCACCATGTGTTCGCAGTGAGTACCTATAATTATTTTATATTAATATAAATATTATAATAATTATGTATTGAAATTATTGAGTTTATGCGCGGTCTATACGAGTGTTACATGTTGGGTACTTGAGTATAGGTATATATAAATAATAATATACGGTTTATATAACTTCAATATGGTATATAGTTACCTACAATTATAGCAAGTGTGTTAGACATGCAGTTATGGGTTAGAAGTGAATTATTACCTATAATAGTGACATCGAACGATCAATTAGACCTAGCTGTAGGTATACAGCATATAACTGTTAGAAAATTTGAAAATAATTTTGTAGTTAAAAATGTATTTAACTTTCAACTTTAACAGCCAAGACTTGCAAAATGTATATAATGATGCTCACAAATTGTTCTTATATGGAAAACTAAACATCTCAGACATACAATTGCACAATTTATTTTTGTTTTCAAGACATTTCCAGCTTAAATTGAAACGAAATTAGATATTTAAACAAGAAAAATAATGGGTTTTTTTAAATATTATTTTCAAAACTTTTAGCTTCAAGCTACACAATAGCGTTCACCAAATACCAATACAATTTACTAGGTAATACTCTAAAGTCTAAAGCAGTGTATTTGTATATTATGTATATATTGGGTACATTTTGTTTTTGTTATTAAAGTTCATGTGCATTATGTAAGTTAAGAACGATTTTACAATGTTTAAAACATTTTCTGACATATATCTTTTAGCTCAAGTCGATATATTATCTTATATAATATTATGTGGGTGTTTAAATCTTTTGTATTTTACGCAATTCCATACAATATTATATTGTTCAACCTTCAACGTATTGAATTTCTTTGAAATCCGCTTATACACTATATTGTTCTCTAGGCTTTAGCTCAATAATAATTAATGTCGAAAATAAATAAATGTTATACATAATAAATAGCGCATCCTTTCAAGTTACAAAGTAATATTTATTTAATTTAAAAGAAACTTATAGAATTTCATTACGTATGGGACATTTGCATACACATAAATATAATATCATATCTATTTTTCTTATTTAAATCACAAGAACACAAAATTAATGATTTTCTAATGAGTTTTACAATAGCAAGTTTATACATTTATACAGTGGAATTTAATTACCTAATTCAATTAATTCACAATTAAAAATTACAAGATTTATTTCAACATATTATTATCTAATTTTTAATTTCAAATAATCAGTCTAAAGTAAAAAAAAAATGCTACCACGTATTACCATAATGTGTACATTTAGTTATTATTAAATAATATTAAGTATCTAGTTTCTTGAATAAAGTACTTTATACATAAAAGAAAAATCTCATTTAAGAAATCAATGAACTTTACAGTCAATATATTATATTTATATATATTATATAATATTAGAGCAAATACTTTTAACGACAAAAGTAATCATGTATAACAAAGCCTTTAAAAGAGATGAATAAAAAACTTTTTTAATCGGTTGGTACTTTGATTTTTGTTGCCGTTACAAAGACGACATATTTTGTTCATTTCAAAATATTTTTTTTATGGTATTTCGTGGTTACCGTCAATTTATTTTTGAATATAAATATATATTTATATATATGTTATACGCATATTCAACCTGATTTTTCATGTATAAATATATTATATATATATATATATATATAGCAGTGGTAGTTTTAAGTTCTACGTATAAAGGATATATTTGTAAGACTTTGATTTATTCAAACTTTTTGTCGTCTTATAAGGATTGCTTTTGTGGATGTAATCCTCGCCGCTCGGTTTTTAAACTTTATATTGGAATTCTCTTACCCTACACACTCACCCATATACACTTTTTTAAACCAATATTGTATCAACGTTTTCTATTCATTATTATTATTTTCATCATTCAACGACAGTTATATATAATATATAATCAATTACACACATCCATGATTTAGCGTTGTCAGTCTCGGGCGATAGCATGCTCTATTTTATCCGCCCACCGGATCCACGTCGCGTGCTTGCAGAGCGTCTTGATTAATACGCTCTGCTGCTGTACACACAACACGGCATGACATTATAACAGATTACATTATTATACTGCCTAACTTTGATGTGCTTTAACTATAACGTTGATACAGTAGAATTTTATCTAAAATGTTTTTATTTTTTTTTTCCCCCATTATAGATACGGCAACATCGTTTCAACTAAAGCAATATTGGACAAGAACACCAACAAGTGTACGAGCGACGTATTGTATTATATTATTATTTTCGGCGATACCTCGAAGAGGAGGGACTATAAGGGAAGTTAAAACAGAGACGAATGTGTATGATTTTGGAGGAAGTATTCGCAAAATGTATGTGGAAAGGCATGTGTTGAAGATGGGGGATGATGTAGTGTGTGACGCGAATAAGTACTTACGATTAGTGGTACAATATATAATTGTGTTTTTGAGGATGAAATAGATTTATCTAGAGATGGATGCAGTGGACAGAAGCGTCAGGTATTTTGTATGTCGAGATTAAAAATGGTATATTTTTTAAAGGGCTACCTATTGTATGAGGACCAGTGTTGTATGAATCGGAATGTTGAGCAGTAGACAATAAAACAGAATAGAAGACGATTGTAGGAAATATGATAATACTAAGAGAGTGATGTGTGGAATAACTTAAGAGGATAGAGTAACAAATTAATTAATTTGGGGTAGTGTATAGGAGTGCCTCCAATTGTAGACGAATTGTGAAAAAATAGACTGAGATGGCTCGGCCAGCATGTTATGAGTCACCTACTCGGAGACAGTGATAGTGCCTATAGAGGAAAGATTGGAGAGGAAGAAAGAGAGAATCCGGAAAAGAGATGGATAGACAGAGAATAGAGAATGACACGAAAATAGCTGATGTAAGTAAAGATGAGGCGTGCAAGAGGACAGAGCCCTACGGAGGTGTATAGGACGAGCATGTCCGACCCCACACATAGCTGGGAGCGAAGGACGAAGAAAAAGAAGAAGATTTACGTCGTTATACCTATATTATTGAAATTATTCGTTTATTTTTTTTTTACAACAGACGTCGTCCCTTCGTCAATATAAGTCCCTATACTTCCGTGACCCTTCTACTCTAACGCTATTCTTTTGTGTGTTTGTGCGTGTGATATAGGTTACGGATTTGTCGACTTCGAGTCGGGCTCGTGCGCTGACGCCGCGGTCAAAGGTCTACAAGCAAAAGGTGTCCAAGCCCAAATGGCTAAAGTGGGTATTCCAGTTCAACGTAGAGCGGCCACTGTACGTTTGTTGCATGGATATTATTTATACTATATATTATACACTTATTTTTTTAAAACTCTGTGGCTGTCAAACAGTATATATTAGTATAATAATATGTTTTTCGTTTTACGTTTTTCTCTCACAACGATAATGTTCGTAAACATAATATTGTCGTGCGTCCATATCGTTACATACATTTAACCACATGTGAATGTACACGCTATATCTGTTTATCTGTATTATTATTATTATTATTGTTATTACAGTGTGAGCCTATATATCTGCAGTGTCCGTGCTTGTGTCTGTGCGTGTGTTGTTCTATATTATTATTATTATGTATTATGTCGAGCGTTGTGAAACGAGAGAAAAAATTAAACATTTTCGGCCAATTTTTTTTCAGGCTGGGCGTACTTATATATATAGAATACGTGTATATAACGCGATAGTAATAATATTGTGTACGTTCCTACCTATACAACTACAGTGGTGGCGGTGGTTGGTTGGTTTCAAGAAAAATAATCATATTATACCTCATTCTCAACGTGTCTTTAATCTTTATATATATATATAAATATTTGTACTTTTATTTGTGTTTCCAACAATGTGTCCCTAAGTGGTTTTCAGTGTATTTAGTGCACGCGCCTAGACGGTATAATAACACCGTACGGTGACCGCATACAGATAACCCCTAAGCACCGCGCCGGCCGGTAGAGGTGCGGGTTACAACCATGCCATTGGCAATGCTATTCGATAATAATATTTTGTATTTCGTCTTATCGTCGGGTGCCCTCGACGTATGTCTGTTGGACGCTACTGCAGCCAACGTATATAATCGTCGTTGCCGATCGACCAGTATTTTGAGTCATTTCGGACTTATCTATAGCTGATGTCTGTGGTTGTCTACATAGGCATTATATATTTTGTTTCCAATTCGAACGTCTCAAGTCGTATATTCGTCGTTTAATTGGATGGCTCACAGGCGCGTCTATACGCTAGTATTGCCTATATATATCTATATAATTTAATCGGCATCATTATATTATAGAGATTAGAGAGACGTATACATAAAAAATCGATTTATATAATTGTACGACCGACATACATTAGGACGTTGTTTGGAAAAAAATATGACACACAATATATTACATATTTTTATTAACAGTTTTTATGAAAAGACTAAACTATTGTATATTATATTCGATCCGCCGACAACCTGGTGGTAGACGCGCATTTTGAGTTGTAAAAACATATTAATATTTGATATACATCTAAATATTTTAACATACCTACCGATTATTTTTTAGTTTCTGCGTCTGAGTTGTGTCTTTCTGAGGTTTTCGTAGTATAAAAAAAAACATTTATTTTATTATAATGGATACACATTAAAAATCCATTATTACTGAACGTTTATTTTAAATTATTCAACTAGGTACTTGTTATATGGAGCTTAAGAAATAACAGGAATGACGAGAGAACTATTTTGTTGACAAATTATTAATTTTAATTTGCTTCACTTTAAAACGTGAAAAAATAAACTATACAAAACAATAAACAAAAAAAATATGTGTAGGTGTAAAACATAATTTTACATGATGTACCATGGTAGAATGATTTAAATTGAGCAATTGTTATACAAAATTGAACTAAACTTTTCCTCTTAAAAAGTACATAATTGTTTTTCTGACTCAAGTTAAATTCCGGCTTGAACAGTATATTGCCTTCAAAACTTATAATAATTTTCCTAATAACATGTCGGCAGTTGTCGTGAAATTCAAATTATGATGTTCGACAATGTTTTTTTAATACTTATTTTATCATAATTACTGTCATTCTGAAGGTTACTCGGTATCGGTCTATAAACGAATTTAACCAGATGGTATAGTAATTTATGTTGAAACTGAAACTGTTTTTTTTTTTTTTTAACTTTGTTACTCGTCACATTTTCCAACACTTTAAACTGCTTTAATACACGAGTTGGCAATTATTTTATTAGGTTTTGTCTGTTTCTATAATCTAATTAACTTAAAAATGTATTGACGTAGTCCAAATGTAATTTTAAGTAGTTAAAATGTATTGACGTTTACACTCGTAGCCCATGGGCGTTATCATAGGGGGGAGGATATGGGATATATATCCCACCATTGACCTTTTTTTATGATCCCGAATAGCTGGTGATTTTAGTAATGGAGTGGTTTTTCAATGTTGTGTGCACTACACTGTAAGTGGCAAATATTAATTAATATGTATTTTGTGATAATTGACAAATAATATTTGATCCGTTGTCCATTTCCGTATTTTTTACTAAGTATTAACCATTTGAAAAGCTTGTTACATTAATTTACTTTGGCTTTGACATTCAAACCGTTATTATGAATTATTCTAAACTAAAAAAAAAAAAACTAAATAATCATGAATTTCCTGATACAGCCGCAAAATATGCATTATGATTATGTATAGTCATTCAATGTTTTCCAATATTTACCAAATACCAGTTATTTAAAAGGAAAATCGACAATCGATATATTTACTGTAATAAATGACAATCCATTTATTTTTTTTTAATACAAGGCTAGGGTAAAAATAATATATTTTATTGAGATTTAACTTATATGCTTCTGTTATTGTGTGGTTGGTGGTGCAAAAACCTCCTGCCAGTGGGTATGACCTCGCAGAAAACTTTCCAATCAATTTTTCTATCCGCCTCCATTAAAAAAATCCCCACCGTCGAAATCCATTTATATACCTTCAGATAAACAGTGAAACGCTAACGTAAGTCTTGCGTCCGTTTTCTGATTATCCTTAAGTAATGATTATATTATTTGATACATTTTATTTTCTACTCCGTGGGAATTTATATTCTTTGTTAAATCGATTTATTGTACTTACGGAATTCGCTTGAAATTTGAGTTTTTATCTCGTAACGGTCTTAATCCGGTAGATATAGCTATTGCGTTGAACACATCTGGGCTATAGAAACACACGCTGCAAGTCCAAATGGTCAATAGTTTAATTTAATTTGATGGACTGGATGAATTAGGTGAATACTTATACAGTAGATACAGCATAGTAGAGGTGAATTTTCATTCGAAACGGGTACCTACCTATATATGTTTGAGACTCGTAATCTCGTCAATCTCCCAAGACAGCCGTCGTGGGCATGTACACATTATTCGCAATATTTTCAGAAATCAAACTTTAAGCCACAACCCATTGTTAGAATCACAAAACGCCGTGTGGTGGCAACGCGCGGGGCAAGGAGAATAAAGAAAACAGCGAGCTCGGCTTAAAAATCAATAGTTTCAAAACCTCTCGAGTAATTTTGAAACGCTAAATCTACTTATAGACGTCGTCGTCGTTAATACTACGCCCGCGATGTATGAGTAGACATTTAAACCGCGGTTTACAATCTCTCTCTGTCTATTTCTCCCTATCTTACTCTCACTATCTTTCTCTGTGTCTCTTTCCATGCCTCTCTCACTATCTTACTATCTCTCTCTCTCTCTCTCTCTCTCTCTCTCTCTCTCTCTCTCTCTCTCTCTCTCTCTCTTTCACCCTCTCTCTCACACCCTCTCTCTCTCGGGTCACCTCCCTGCCTACGTCTCTGTTGTATTGTCACTGCGTTCGCTTCCGTTTTCTGTGTACGCGCCGCTTAATGATAATATTGTCTTTGCGATTGCGTTTGACTAATGGCCATGGGATTATAGAACTTATTGGCATATACCGCATAATGTAAAATTACTCGACGTCCGAAACCGTCTGAACAACTGTTGTACGCTCGCTAAGACGATGTGCATCAAAAATAATATGTTTGCTCCTCGTTCGTCGATTTGTTTTCTCACAAGACATGCCATGTAATATAATAATATTATTTTGCTATACGACTGCACTGACGCGATTCGTGTCGACGGACGATCTGTAATCGTTAAGCTATATTTTCTTCTATCCGTCTTCTTGCGTTTGAGCGTTATTTTGCGTTTTTTTTTTTTGCGTTTTGATCTTTTAGCCACAATAAGTACCTATATACTGCAGTGTTTCGCTTTCAATATCTCTTACACTATTATATTGCGATGTGTTTAAATTGTATATTTTAGTTTATTTCTCTTATACGTAAATCATAATAATATATTATGATATGTTTGGCGTTCCTCCACTAATACATAATAATACATATGGTATAATATGTATTGAGGATTTATCTTTTACTGTGTTAGAGGGTACAACATATTTACTCATACACGCACAGACAAGCCTATGCGTGTGATCACTTGATTCAGGAGGACACAATAACGATAATGAATATTAACTTTCTTTTTACTGTTTGGCTGTTTTTACGTTGTTCAAGAAAAAAATATATTTTCAAATAATATTGTATGGTTTAATTTTATTAGCAGCAAGAACAAGATCCAACCAACTTGTATATAGCCAACTTGCCACCGAATTTCAAAGAGAACGATTTGGATACGCTATTATCAAAGTTTGGTCAGGTAGTATCTACTAGGATTTTACGTGACACAAATATGGTCAGCAAAGGAGTCGGATTTGCTAGGTAAATTATATTATAATACTTATTATAGGTATACAAATACGACTTTCTATCGCCAAGTAGTTTTCAATATTTTGTCGTTTATTTGTTTTCAGAATGGACTCTAAAGAAAAATGTGAACAAATCATTCAAATGTTCAATGGCAATCCGTTGCCGGGATCTAAAGAACCGTTGCTTGTCAAGTTCGCCGACAGTGGTCAAAAGAAGAGAAACCCTAGCTACAGATCAGACTCTCGTTTGTGGAGAGAGTCGGAGGTACGTTTCGAACTTTGTATATTACACGCTTGTCACGCACAGTACCTATCCATCTAATTAGATTTTAACTCGAAATCCCATACGCGATAATATTGTTATGTGGGTGGTATAATCGAAACGAGATCGCTTCAATTGTATACATTTAATTTAATGGCCATATAGTGATGACCAATACAGTAGTTTACAATTTATTATCCTTGAAGTTCAATATATCTATTCTGTATTCACTTAATATATTATTTGATATTTAGGTACTTTATCAGTATCGTTATAAGTTGCTCACACTAGTAATGATGATTCGTATATAAATATATTATTATATTGGGCATGGTCTCTCTCGCTCATAATATACATTTAAATTAACTTTAAATAAATGATTGATTATAGTTTTATAACTTAACATTTTTAATAGAGGATAATTTAAAAATGATCGATAGCTGTACTATTAATACATATAATACCTTTAGTGTCGTAATATTCAATATTCCTTCAGAAATAAACATTTATATAAAACAAATTTAAATTGAAAAATTAAAACTAATGATTTCGCTCAAAATCGACAGAAATAACATCAAAGTTTTAACCATTTCAGACCGGGTAATGAACTTATAAAGTAAAACAATTAAATTTATGGTAAATGTCGGTAGAAAAATTAAAATTTATTAGTATATGTTACGTAATTATGGTAGAATTTATATAATTTTATATATTTTTAGTGTTTGGTATAAAAAATAGCTAGTTTATATCAAAATGTGTTTTGTGACCTAATTATTCAGTAAACTTATACAATTTTCATATTTTATGGTTTTTGCATTTTTATGGTATATTTTAGGATTTTTTTGCATTTTTAAGGCGTATTTTAGTTTATTTATTTATTTATTATACTAATGTGCTACTGTTTATATCTAACTTGATAAATCGTTAGATAGAAAATAATTTTTCAAGATTTTATATTTTATTTTAATATGAACAGGTAAGATGATAATTTTTGTAGTGTGGTAATTTTCTAAAAATGTATATGAAATTGTTTCAAACACAATAACGCTAAATTTCAAAAACACTGATAGCCATAATAGTTATAATTTATTTAAAAAAGGGGCTAAGGAACTTACATGAGTAGTAATGGCTATCAGGGAAAACAATAAAAGTGACCGTTTTATTATTTTTTTTAATAATTGTTTTCATATTCTGACGCAACTTTCAAAATTATTAAAATGTATACAATTTATCCAAGCATATAATGATGGTCACTTTTAAGGCATTACCGTGTACATATTTCATAGGTTTAGTACTAAGGGATATCAAAATTATCTACCCCACCCCTCCTGAAAAAAAATATAATTTACGTAAAACATCGCTAAAGTTAAAATTATAGTGGTGTAAATATTTACCCCGTACGTGTAAATATGACATCCGAAACTGTGTGCCTTAATCTCATCTTCAATACAGTATTTATACCCTTTGTGAGGACGTCAAATGAACGTAATTCGAGTCCAAAAACCCCAGTTTGTGTAAACCAACACCTCTCCACATATAATATTTATAATACAGTAGCCAAATTAAATTGTTGTATAATTATTATCTGTCAAGCAGTGTTATTATCCTTTGGACAGTACAAATAGGTCTTGAATAATTTATGTATATACGTTTGTAAATGTATAATGTTTATTATTATTATTATTTAATTAAATATATAAAACTGTTTGAGTCGATTTATAAAATTATAACAAGCTGCAGCTTCACAGATGTGAAACAATTGTATAAAAATAATTCCATAATTTCATTATAATTATTTGTTGAGCGCTGTTGGATTGTGTCTAACAGTTGTTATACATTTAATTTAGTGATCATGCATTAACCAATAGTGTTAACGTTCATTTTTCTTAAAAACACCCCTCTCTTGAAAACCTAACCTCTCAAGGGCAGAGCTTTGACCCACTACCCACATAAACATATATTATTATTATATTATAGTATTACGTTTAACGAGGTCTGTCCGTCCAACCTATAAATCGTTTAAAACTAATTGTATTATTTATTTAACATTGAGGCCCGGATGTTGATAACTTTTTTTAACATCTTAAACGACCAATATTTTCATGTTAAGAATGTCTTTCGATCTTACATGGATTAAAATCATTGTCATACTTCAATCAAATAAAATATAATAACTGCATAGATGTTAACATCACAGTTTATTGTTCATTGTTTACACGTGTAGTGGTTGTGATTTTTATTCATTACGATTATAGGAAATTTTTTTTAGTGACATTCGCTGGGCACTAAAAAGTTCATTAACATCTGGGCCTAAACTTTTATTGATTTATTTTATCATTATTATTATTATTGTTGTGCACATTTACTGTGTATATTATACTTAAATCTTAATATAGGTAACTACTTAAATAATTGTGTAATGTTGTTGTTATTGTTGTTGTGTAACAGAATGGCGGATGTGTGCGATTTCCGGTACAGCACTATATGTTGCAGGGCTCACACGTCGGGTACGAAGCGGCCCACAACGGTCTGACCGGGGCAGCCGGCTCGCACGTCATACCGGCCACCGCGCTTGCGCAGTACGTCGGCCGGCACTACACCACGCAGGCGTTGCCTGCCCACGGATACTCGATCCCGGCGTCCACGTGGCTTCCGCAATACGTGATGCAGCCCGCGCCGCCACACCATCTGGCCCAGATAGACGTATGCCCCATATATACCTAACCTAAACCTAACCTAACCCAAACCTTACCTATAATAACCGTATATCATTGTCGTGTTTTCACTGCCTGCAATATTATTACTAGCTCTAGGCTTAATTTAAAAGCGGCCCAAAAACCAACATTTTTTACGAGACCCCTCGAAACGAATAATAACCATTTCATTTTCTATCAATATTTTATCAGGAATAGTTAAATCAATCATCACCTAAAAACTACACTGAGACTTCCTTGATTTTAATTTTATAAATTCTTGTATCACTCGATCGATGTGATTATTATTTTCAAACCATAATTTTCAGATGTCAACACCATAGGTGCGCAGTTAAGTTTTATTGTGTACTAGACGTTCTATATTTATTTTTTATTCTAAAAAGTTTTGAAAACGCCCCTTTCTATTGAACGATTTGTACTTGCCATTGTAGATTATATTTTCAGAACAAAGTTGTACAAGTTGGGAAACACGCATCAATTAAATTATTTTCATTAAATGTTTTTTCACAGCTTCAGTATAGGTACTATAAAATTGTATGCACTTAACTACTTTTGATGGATTGTGTAAAATCGAGTGTACTTGAAACTGCACGATTGCATTACTGCAGATACAAAATATATCTACATCTTTATCATACATATGGAAATTACATTTTAGATGCTTTGTTTAATGTTTTCTTTAGTTAGGCTTTAGTCGTGTCAGCGGTTGAAAGCACAAGGATCTTATAAACAAAAAAAATGTTTAGAAACAATTTTTTAGGCTTCAATCATAATATTATATAATATTATCAGATTTTCACGCGATATTCTTAATTCTTATATATTCTTATATAGAAAAAGTTTATGCTATATATGTAACAACAACTGCCCCCTTTGGAGTCTTGTGGCTATATCCCTAATCTCCTAATCCAGGCTTGAGTGCATGTCACCGTGTGTGCTCGAGTACCGTGCCGGCCAAGAGTCACCGACGCGAATCGGGTCGAGGGTCGGGAAGTTTTTTAGTAACAGAAAAAATTACTCGAACGAATCGATTGGAATTAATTTTTTTTAAATCTCATAATATATAATAATTAACTGATAAGAATAATAATTAATAATAAAACTTTTAATCTTTATATGATTTATGAAATACTCAAAACGCTGAATTTTAACAAATCGTGAAAATAAAACGATTGGAATTGACTGTAACAAATCTATATAAATACGAATAAACTTCATAATACGTACGCCAATCTATTTTTTTGCTGCGTTTGGATACAATGTGCCAACATTTGTTTTATTTAGCTATCTTTTTTAGCGTCTCATCTATCTACTGTCTGAACGATTTCCGTTTTATTAAGTACACACAATATCGCTGTTATAATGTTAGAGAAACTTTCATTATATTTTTTTTTGCATCAAATACGTCATATAGTTATAAAACAATTGCCTTAAAGTTAATATAGCTGCACATACATTCTGAAATGCGATTTTGGTATAGCCTTATTTTATCTCATTTTCTTCGAAAACATCGTGTCCGGCATAATATAATAGAATAATAGTCTTCGCCTGGCACCACCACGACCGTACACCAGACATATCGCTACGATTTTGGTTGGTGCCAAATCTCCGACACACATTTTAAATAATCTCTTTAAATGTTCGTCAAATATTTAATATCTAACTTTTGTATTTATATTAAGCGCTACACTGTTCACACTAATACGGGGTACACGTATTAATTTAAAATATAAATGTTTTGTTTAAGACTCCTGTATGTTGTCAGATGATTCAGCAAGCTGATCCTGGATCCGTTCAATACGGTTCAGTTATACCGCAACTCGCCACACATATGTCTGCTTTACAGATCGGAAATGGATCAGTAAGTCTACTATGCTTTAATGGCATTTCATTACTCTTGTAGATTCTTAGCGATTACAGACGATCATGTAACATATTTATTTTTTTATTCCTTCTGTAAATGGCGATTATTACAGTCGTACCCGTTTATGTACGTAACTAATTTACTAGACAACTATCTAATGTGCACGTATACAAGGTAATAATATTACATCAGTCAGCTAGCAGTAATTCATTAAGTAATGTGTACCTACATTATTGATTGAGTGTTTTACTAACGATTGACGGTGATCGTTGTTTAATCGCAAGAAGAATCTCTTGATAATGTAATAAGATATCGTTTTCGTATTATATATTCATTATAAGAACTGCTCATTTTCGCCTCTTTTTTTTTTAATCAAGTATCCATGTTTTAGTACGTGGCCGGCCCACACCCAGGTTATCCGTACTACACCAGCACTGCACCAAACATAATTCACACGGTTCCAATTCCATCTGAAGAACATCCATCGACAGCGGCGTCACCCGATGACTCCTATCAACATTACTCGCACAAATAAACAAAAAAAATGTATCATGCAAAACCAACCAAAATCGATAAAATATAGTAGGTAACGCCCGTCCCTTTTCCCAACGCACCCCAAGCTGTTTAATTTTTGTTTAAATGTTTTTTTTTTTTTTTTAATTAGTTATCTTGGCCATTTCAAAATTTAGTTAAATTTGTTTAGTACTAAAAATAAGAAAAGCTTGGTAAATAATTAACCAGAAAATGTATAAAAGAATATTAGAAACTATTAGTCAACCTGTTGAACTCCGTTGGGCAAAATGCTTTTCAAAACACCGTTATCAGCGCAGATTAACAGGTTAACGGTATATTTTAGACAAACATAAATTTTAGTTCAATGCAAATTTAGCTCAATTGTGGTTTTGCGTAGAGTAATTATTTATAATTCATTATTGTAGTAGGCACTTGTTTCATTTGTCATTCCCTCCAAACAAGTCTTCCAAGTCTTGTTTTGTAAATTCCAAATTGATTGTGTCAGCCGATGCTATTTGTTTTTTCCGGACCCTTGACAACATGTCGTTTATTTTGACATGGTAATGGTTATAAACAACGCGTGTTATCGTTTTTTTTTTCATTTCATCAAGTTCAGTTATTTTTACTGAAAAAACATTAAATTCATTTTAATCGCTTCACTGTATAGACGTAAAATCGTAAAAACGGTTTTATGTCTAAATTGTGCAGTTTTTACTAATTGATTTTTAGAGTTATTACAGTAACATTTACTGAACGTTATATTTTTATAATGAAACGAGAATACGTGTCATTATTATATTAAAAACGAATATCGAAAAAGTTAATAGCAGATTCATACGGTCCAAAAAAATATGTACTTATTAATAAACTTGTTAAATTTGACATTCGGCATAATGCCGACTAAATGTACAGCAATAAGTTTTAAAAAAACATATAAAACAACATTCAATAATGTCCATAATTTTGGTCCTCAGAATATTTGTTTTTGTAAATTTTAAATTATTTTTTGTTTAATACATGTCCACTAAAGTTATTATTTATTTTTTTGTTACGTTGAAATTAATTTTTCGATTTTTAAAAAAATTGTGTATAAAGTTAAAAGTGTTTTGAGTTATAATTTTGTTCGTCATATGAGATACCGTTTATTTCTTGAAATTTGAAATTTATGTTTATTTTAAGGGTCCCTTGAAGTGTATAACTGTTACACCCGTTGGCAACTAAACATAAAGATTAAATAAATAAAAAAAAACTAAGCCTCCGAGTGTATGAAATTTTCATATGGTAGGTAATATAAAATTCGAAATACCTAATTCGCGTTGCCGTTGACGTATCCGGGAAGTCAAGTACCGTGTTGCGAGTAAAATTCACAGACGAAATTATTCCGTGAATAATAAACATAAAAATAATAATAAATTAATAAAATATTTAGGGTTAAGTATATTCATTAAGTTATTGATAAAATTAACAATAATATTTTTGTTTAATAAGTATATAGCTATGTAGCCTAATATAAGTTTAAATGTAATTTATTGTCGCCTAGTCGACCAATCCCCACCCCTCCCCCCGTAGTATAACCATCCATTTTGTATCCGTGTGACTGAATTTTTTTTTTTTGGTAAATTTGTCTCCTTGAAATTCTGTGATACATGTGTTAGTACATGTCAGCGGTTAATAGTCACTATAATGTTGTGTACCGTTTGAAAAAAAAAATGTTCTTTAAAACGATACGTTTCAAATTTTTATTTTAAATCTAAAAAAGAAATTTAAAGAATGTTTATTTTTTTACCTTGACTTAGGTAGGTACATATTTTTGAAAGAAAAAAGATAAGATTATTTTTGTTTTTATTATTTTCATATTTTATTTGTTTGTTTTTTTTTTTTTTTTGAAATTTCTTCTATAACTGGCGATTGATTTCGTCCTATTTTATTTGAGTTATAACATTATAATATAGTAGATATAAAAAAAGTATATAAATTTTATAATGTGATTTTTTCGTTATTCATCTAAATTTTTATGATTTTGACAACATTAGATAATATTATTGTTGTAATAATAATATGTGTGCGAATGTTTCGTGTGTGTGTGTGTGGACTGGCCGGAATGATAAAAATATGTCATTCGTCATTATTTAAAATATTTCACTCGACCAGAGAACGTCATTTCGATCACTGATCGACGATAATAAATAACAACAACAGTGGTAATATTAATTGTAAATTTTCTCAAACGCGGTTACCCCTTCAAGTCGATCGGTGCTTGTACACGACTTATATCGACCATACATTTTGGACATCGATTATTATTTTTTATTTAATTTAACCCAAAATAGGGAACGCTTATCACTGGTACCTATTTCGTTTAACTCTCCCTTCACCGGCTAGTGACTTTTTCATCCCATGTCAGCTTTTTAAATTGTCCACCGCGTACGACCTAACCACCACCACCACCACCACCACCACCACGGTTCGCATAAACATGTTGTAAAATTACGTTTTTATTTGTCCACGACTTTCTTACCCCTCCCCACGACGCGTTAGTCAGCTCGATATTTTTTTTAATTTATAACATTTTGTATAAAATAATAATGATATGTGGTGTATATAATATAAGAATAATTTTTTTAAAAAAATCAATAATTGTCCAACGATTGTGATTATTGTTTAAATAATGATTTACGTCTGCTCCATTAATCCCAAAGATAATATAGTAAAACCGCAGAGACCGTTCCTCGGTGCTCGTTTAATAGCGGTACTAAAAAAATATAAAAATAAAAATAATATGTTAGCCATTAGGTTTATAAAGCTTTTTTTTTGTGTTGTTTTTTTCTCTCTCTCTATCGTGATTTATATAAATTATAGTTTTATTTTTTGTTTTGTTTTATTTTATTATTATTATTTTCGATAAATATAAACAATTTATATGAAGCAATTGAATTATGTGTAAATACAGTTACGAAAGAAAATTTCAAACAAATTTGGACGATGCCATTGTAATAGTAACGCCTCTTTTAATAATCGTAGTAATGCAATCCTAATTTTACTATATATCACCCAAAGTATAGCTTATTATTATTTTTATTATTATTATTTGTTTTTGTTTACTTACGATTTTTAGAAAATTGTCTTTACTTCGTGCGAAAAGCGATTTTCTTAGAGAATTTCTGGGTTAACTATGAAATGAAATTGTACATACATACGACTGTTCAAATTTTACAGGGGTATTTTTGTATTCTGTCCCATAAAAAAAAATAATAATAAAAATGTAATAATAAGACTTGGTTTCGCCTAAGCGCCTTTGTCTGAATAAAACGTATGAAGTTTTAAATGTGATATTTAGCACATCGGTGTCTTCCCAGGACGCTATTTGCGCATGATTATTTGTGTTAAAGACAAAATGAAAATATCGTTAAAAAAGTAAATATTTTTCCGCGAGTTCCGGACATTCTCACGATCGGTTTATTACGTGCCTACTAGTTTTCCGCTCACACGTTATAACGTAGAGGTACGACCACAGTAGGTCGGGATGACATATTAAATTGAAGATAAAATCGAATAGGTAATAATACAATTAATAAAATAAATATATCACAAAATCTTGGTCTACGCTAGTGCCAAGTATATAAACACTTCCGATTCACTTACTATATATGCTACGTACGTATATTATAATAATATATTATTGTATGATACCTGTTGCGTTGTTCGGCGTTTCTAAACAGTGTCCGCACATCAAATTAATATTCTGCGTAATGTGTAGGTCCTTTTCTGTTTACTAATTAATATATATATTTTTTTTTAATGCCTTGGCAGACGACATATATTATAATTGTTATTATCATAATATATGTACCGAGACGTAACGTCGATAATATCGCCTCGGCCGATAATATAAGTTATAATGTACGTATGTGTATATGTGTGTATAACATTTCAACAAAATAATAAAATATAATGTAGCACGTATTACCTACGTTTAATAATATGATTACAATTCGAACGTTATAATATATAACGACTTATTTTTAGTGTGTAAGTTTTAAGTGTTATTATTATGATTATGATAATGATATTATGTTTACATTAATTAAAAGTCTAATATTAAATTCATTTTTTTTTCTGCAGCGTACTGCGCATACGCTACACACGATTAGCCTAAATATTATAATAATATTAAGAAATAAATAAAAATTAATAAAAAAGGACGATTGTTCGAATATCGTTTTCTCGAAGCTGTCTTTAATATGGCTTGTCATTATTTTTGTTTCCGAAAAAAAAAAACAATTTAGCTTTAGTATGTTAAGGTTTTTTTTTTGCTTTTAAACGTACGTCTTAATTTAAATTTAAGTTTAGTGATAACGATAATAATTTTAATAAACAAAAAAAAACCTGTATTGAAAAAAAGTTTAAAAGAAAAAATTAATATTAATATAACGTCGAAAGGAGAAATAATAAGTAATATAGTACATAATAATATAATATATATTAAGTATGTGCGAACAAGATGTTTGTACGTTGTGATTGAGACTGCTGGTCCCCCCTCCCTAAAATCGGTGGGTAATGTTGCGTTAAAAGATAATAATAATTATGATAAAAACATATAAAAAATTAATGTGAAAAAAACAAGAGTCACCCATAACATCTGGTACTCTCGGCTTAACTCATTTATATCACCCGGTGTCTTGTATTATTAATTGTGACTGATCATTGTTATGTAGAAGGCCTTAGTTATTAAGTCTTGCCGTAATATTTATGTGTATAGTTTAATGATTTCTCCCTGTATGATTTGTTTTCTCCTTTCTGATTTCGCCGAGTTGAAAAATTGATTATTATAAATTATTATTGATATTATTTAATATTATACGTACTATATAATTTTTTCTTTTATCTAATTTATTTATTTATTATACTTTTGATTTTTTTTTTTTTTTGTATATTATTGAACAATTCTATTTAATATTATGTCTCATTTAAACGTAGGTCTCGTTTGTTCATTTTTTTTTCGTTTTGTTTGTATTGGGTTTGATAAATTTTGGCGTTGTTGCATTTTAAGGATAGGTTATATTATAATTATTAAGTTTTTTTTTCATAGACTAAGACTACTATTTGAGTGATTGTGAAAATAAAATAAAAACAACAAAAAAATTAATAAAAACTAAAGTTATTACGAAATGGACCTTGTGTTTTATTTTTGCCCTGTATTCGTCAATAACAATTATATTATATTATTATAAAATAAGCACCTGGCATTATATCGTTTTACACATTTCAGGGTGCTTTGCTTGGAAAACATTAATAATAATAACATAATGGACATATTTGAATCTCCAAAATGTTTCTTAACAGAAACGTGCCAAAGGTGGGAGGGACGAGATTCCAAACGACATTGATTTGTATTAAATATCAATAGATGTTGTGATCATGTTCTCAATGAAAAAATATAAAAACCATAGAGTATATACCTACCTCTGAAACAGGATTTTCAATTTAAAATACAAAATTATTCTTGAATTAGACGAATGCGTCTTTAGTAAGTTTAATAAAGGTCAATTTATTAAATTACGTACTACCATAATACTACAAAAAAGGAAAAATTTACTTAATACAATGTAACTTATTATACGTATCTACATAAAGTTTTATTTGTATTATTAAATATCCTTTGTACCATTGGCCACTAATATAAGATAGAAATGCGTGGAACCTGATATATTATGTAGATACTTAGGCTTATTCAACGATATATTTTTGAATATCAATATCGTTTTGCTTTGTGCGATATTGAGCACGATATCGAAAAAAATGTAGGTGTCGATATTCCAAAATATCGTTGACTCAAAAAAATTGTTTTTTAAATATATTATACAAGTACTTTGGCGTTAAAATCAGTTGGTTTCCGGTAACCCGGATACCCAATGACCGGGTCCATTAGTTAAAAATTAAAAATTAATTTCGATAACGAAGTAAATATTCAATATTGTACGATATATTACGATTACCGATATTTAAATTTTCGAAAAATGTTCGCCATATCTATATCGTTGAAAAAGCCTAGTAGATACATTCCGTTCCATGAAAAATATAATCTTGGGACCGTGAACGTTTCATATTCAAATCGCCTGCCGCAGCGAAAAAAATCTCTAGCTGTTTTTCAATTTTTTTTTTTTCAAGTTTGTATTACAGTTTTTTCATAGTTCCAGCAAAGAAGAAATTAACTGAATTTTATTATATATAACGTCTTTGGTTGTTTTATGCACTATCTGTTTCGCGGGAACTATGGAAAAACTGTAATATCAACTTGAACAAAAATCGCTGCAGCATTTAATGTTTTTTATCGATTGGCCTTACTGCCCTTCCTGCAGTGTATTTCGAACTTGTATTTCAATAGGTGACACACCAAATAATAACGTGTTTCATAGTTTTTTGTTTGCAATAAATAGTACAAATAATGTGTTTCATTTTTACTACGTTCGATTGTCGTCTTAAACCAGACGGTAAATATCTATACTAGACTCTGTGAAAGCCCTACGACAGGATTTGTTTTGCATTTGAAACAGTTCAAAGGCATTTCTGCGGATGGAGTTTTAAAAAAAGTACGATCCGGACTTTCTACATGCCCGAAATATCAGAATCACGTGAATATCGATATGAACAAACGTATTCTAAAATAAGACAATTGTGAGTGCATACTTGCCACTTAAAAATGTAATACACACGAAGATATCAGTAAGTTATATTGTGTATTTTTTGTATAATTCGTGTTTGCACAGATCATGATGATTAATATATAATATATACATTGCAATAATTTATTGTGACATTATTGTGGTAGTGTTGCGATGCAGAAGAATATGTACACAGAATGATTCATTAGCATTTTTATACCATCTAAGAAGTGTCTTGCGGCGATACAATCGCGGTACTATTTTTCACAAAATCGTAAACTTACTAGGTATGCTTAAAAATGTACAATAATAAAAGCTCTGATTTGAGAAGTTTGAATCACCACAGGACACTTTCAATGTGATGTCATAAAATTGTACCTATTAAAAATTGTAAAAATATGAATTTTAATAAATTCGTTATTAATAGTGAAAAATTGTGAAAATGGAGGTGAACACGTCTGGTTAATCAGCCTGTGTATAATATTAGAATCTGCATCAGTAGTGTTGGGTGGATTTCTGCAGTGTTTAATTCGCAGGCACGTCGTTGGCACAACCACATCAGACGGCCGCCACGTTATCACTGACGTCTGGTGACCGGTGAGGTGGTTACGGAGGTGTTAACCGTGGTGGCCGCGGTTAGTTGTACGGCGGTGCGCTTCTGGCACTGTTGAGGCGGCCACTGCAGCCGGGCGGCCGCGGCGGCCATCCGTTTGCGATGTACGCGCGCGTGCTTGGCAAGGTGGTCGGACCGCGAAAACCGCTTGTCGCACACGTGGCACCCGTATGGCTTGACTCCTGAGTGTGACCGACAATGCCGGGAAAGCTCGTCGGATCGGGAGAAACGCCAAGTGCAGCCCGGCCACATGCACCCGTACGGCTTCTCGCCCGAATGCCTCCTCATGTGCACCTGTGGACGAGAAAATTCAGTCGTTGTAGTGTAATAATAATTATATCATTATTTTCACTAGAGTCTTGGAACAACCTGTTTTTTTACAAGGTTATTTCGGGGGCTTAAGCTGAAAACACCAGTTCTTTGGTTTGGTTTGGTTTGAGGGTTCTCAATCTTAAGAGAAACATGTAAACTGTCGTCATAATGATATGAAATCGCATAACTACACCACAAGTAAGTTATTTTATTACTGCAATTACCTGTTTCTAATGATATTTATTAATTAAATCTACCTCAATTGGCTTTTAATATATTAAAAAGTAAAATTAGCTTAAGTTTGTTGATTAATTAATAGTAAGTTTCTGTAGAACTTTATAACTTAATTAAGTAAAGAAAATGAGATAACTCAAAACTTCTTTAAACGTTTTCTGTCTTAAAATTTAACAAATGGTTACCTTGGCCAGCCTTGTAGCTTACAATACAAAATATAAAGTAGCATGCGCATTATTGTAATTATATCATGCAAATTTGTGAATAGTTTAATTTATTAGTTTAAATGACCTTAAATATAATATAATAAATTAATAGCAATAATAATATTATATTGATTATGTCAATGGGTTAAATATTTTAGAATATTGTTCCTCGATGCAGTGACGTACCTATATTGCCTATACAGTACGCCGTGGTACAACACTTAAAGAGGCGGACTTGAATATTACAAGGTGGTAGCCTGTAGGATCTTTTGATAATTTCACTGGATGTAATTGTATTAATAATTATTAACTAAAAAGTTGAAAAAATTATGATTAACATAATAACATAACAAAATTGGTGCAACATATTTATTATAAAAATATAAGATTGTATTTCCCCCTTAAACCTAATATACCTATACTTTGTATAACTTACGTGTGAATAATCATACGAATGGTGGACCATAGTAGGTAAGTAGGTACTTACAATTAAACATTTTAGTGGATGTCTGAATACGATTTCAAAGTGAACATAAATATCGGATGTTGGGTAAGACTTACTGCATTACAACGATCATATTATTTTAATTAATTTATCAAACTATTTGAACGGTAAGATTTGTTAATGATAGGCCTGAATAAACACAATAATTTTTGGAAAAATAATATAAATATTATATTAAATATGAACACAATAAAACCTCCTTATAACGGAATGTCTCGGTACCAACTGATTTTTCCGTAATTCCAATAGATGTTTCCATTATAGGAAGTCTAAAATATACGGGATATAGCCATATAATATTTGGTATATTATATTTATGCCTAACTGATGATATTTTCCATTTTAAGGAGATTTCCATCTTATAACGAGTGCGTTATAAGGATTTTTTACTGTATTTGTGAGTTATAAAGCGAGCTTAATGTTATTGTGATAATTAAAATATTATATTCTTACTTACGCAGTACAAGGATATACAAATTGTAACAGTTGCTGACGACGGTCTTAATAAAGTGCCAGATGCCCGGTGTTAGTATATTACTTAAATTTTAGCTCTGACCAACCATGCTAATACAAATAGGCATGGCTGAGTAATAACGAGTTAATAATATTTTAAGTTACAGATTTAATTGTTTGAACAATTCGTAGGTACTTTTATTGACTAAACTGTCTAAACTTATTATTTAGAAGAAAAATGTTGTTTTTAATTTGAATGTAATATTATAATCTATATTTTATTAATGTATTATGATGTAAAGTTATTTTTAATTAAAACAATATAATGATGTGCTTTCAACAATAATTTGTTACTGCTTATTCAAAATGTATACAAAAATCATTATTTAATAATTACTATTTACATTTGAACAACTGAACATTTTAATAACTCAATCGGCTGACTGAATTTCTATTAATATTAATTATCCGGATAATTATATTCCTAGTACCTACTTATAATTTAGAAAACTAGCTTTAAGGTTATTTCAAATCAAGTAGTTCTCTAATAAACATAACTGAGTTGTATAAAAATAATATGTTACTATAATTATCAGCATAATACAGTGGCGTGGTCAGGGGCGTATTTAAGTAGGGGCTATGGGTCCCATTGCCCAGAGCGGCAAATTTTTAAATATTTAGAGGGGCGGCAAATTTTTATTTTTATTTAACAAATTATTCGTTTGTCGTCACACATGTAGGTATTTTGAAAGATTTACTATTTTATTTATAATATTTTTTCACTTTTAACTGGTACAATAATGTTGTTTAAATGTCTAATTATACCTTCCTTGTTGAATTTAACATTACAATTTTAAATTAGTATATATTTATTATATATATTATATACAGTATATTAGTAAATACATTTACTGTTGAGGGGGGGGCGGCAAAAATGTGTTGCCCCTATCCTGAAATTCCTAAATACGCCACTGGGCGTGGTGAACATTTATAAACCTTGATGCCCAGCATATATTTCAGTATCTACCCCCTCTTTATCACCTTAATATAATATATTATAGTACATATAATTATTATGTGACTGTAAATATTTAAATTTTTGTTGTATGTTATTAGTTACCACAATAGACCCAACCACCCCACCCCCCCCCCAAAAAAAAAAAAAAATCCACCATGAGGCTAGGCGTCATAAAACCCCATTGCCACTGGCATAATATATAGGTAAGTATTAACATCACGTATATATTATAATATTTGAAAAATAGATAAATATCTTAGTTATTTTACCTGAATATGACCAAATGATAGGTATACAATCTAGTATGATAGTAACGTTATATTAGAACTATCATAACCATTTTAATATTAATTGATCATAGAAACCAATTCGATTTTTTGCTATCTAAACTATCATAGTATATAGTAGTTATATATTTATGATGTATATAATATTATTTAAATATAAATTTAACATTTTTGATAGTTATAAAAATTGCGATCATCGTGATTATATAATACTTTGGTTATGCGTCTAAGAGACTCCTAAAAAATCTAAAATAATTAATTATCTTTTGTATTTTTTTTCGGTTTCTTTAGTGTTCCCAAGCTAAGACACTTTATCAGTTATATTTTACTTATGATATGGTCACTAGACAGCTTACATATCACAATAGGAATTAGGAACTCCTGTGGAAACTTAAATACATAATATCAACGTTTTCAGTATAACAGTCATGTGGTATAGGCGGTATAGCAACTGTTTGACTTTTAACTCTGCGCGGAGTATTTATATGTCTACTGATTTGTTTGACTTACTATACGCATTACGCCCCAATATAAATACGGTATATAACTTACCCACATCAAGACCTCAGTATTAGTACAACTTTTGGAGTGCTTTGGTAGTTTATGTTTGAAACCCGAAAGGTTTATTACAAAAATAGCTTACACAAAATATTGAATGATAATTTTGTAACAGAATAATACTGATAATATAATAATAATATAACTGATATTAATTTTAAAAAAAAAAAACGTTTTCTCCAAATTAAAGAAAATTGTTGTTTATTTTTAAATAATTTATAATACCGACCTTTTATCTAATTTTAACATTCTATTTTATTCGCATTATTTGTTTTCAATTTTAATACCACATTTTTAAAACATTTATTTATGGTATAATATAAAAGATATGTATGCATTTAAATTATTTTTAAAAAAATGTGATAATTAATAATATATTGGTTTGTATTTTTATAGTAATTAAAATATTTTATAATTTATCAAATGCCCGGACAATAAAATATAGTGGCTATTTTATGATTTGGTAGAGACTATATCGACTAATGTTAATCAATTTTGAATCCCCCACGTCCCATCCTCTAGTATAAGCATGCCAATGTCAGACATCGAAATCTGTCGTTGGATTGTAGTTAATTTGTCACTTTTTCATGGCGATAATAATTCATTAAAAGCAAACAATGGACAGATATCTTCCTCGCTGACTTAAAACAAGTTGACTGTCTTGTGTATCATAATATGTGATACGTACACAGGTACACGTCAAACTTTCAATTGTCACTCTTAATATTTTATGAATCTTGCCAGTTGTGTCTTGTATGTCAGAATAGTATATGATATATCTTAATCAAAAATGAATTATTTATCTATATTTAGGGAATTTTACCGTGCAGGAAACCTCTAATAAAAACTCTGTATCAAATATGATACATAGCCTGAGTTCATATAATATTATGATGCTCTAGCTGGTGTATTTGTGGTAAGGTCAGTGAAATTGGTCGGACAGTCGACTTGTTAACGTTTACGAAGAAAAAACCATATTTTTATAACTATGCGTATTACACTTTTAATCGATTTCTTCCCAAAACGGTCATAAACAAAAAAAATTACGCATCAACTTCCGTCATCCAACCTTTAGCGCAGCATTAGTGGCGCACTACAAATATTTGACAATAATCATTTACCTTGAGGTGGGACGGTTTCAAGTAGGTCTTGTCACAATTCGGATAAGTGCACTCCAACACCTGTTTAACGTCACTCGGTCTGTCCGGCTGCCTCGGCCTTTGAGTGTCTGGCAAATTTCCTTTGCTATCCTCGTCATCGTATGAGGTCTCGTCGTCTTGGTCGTTGCAAGGTAACAGCTCTTCGGCGGTCAGCGACAGCAAAGTGTCCAAACCGGGATCGTCCAGATACATCTTCGGGTCGTCCCAAAATGTTTTGCTGGGGTCGACGATACAGAACTATAACGTACACAAAGGAACAAAAAAGGTTTCAAATCGATTTAAATCTGAAAAATCACATCTAGTTCAATGGCTTAGAATATTACGTGCACGGTCCGTTATGATCTTACGTGCTACATTGAATAATATTATAATGTAATAATAATATGATTGTGTTAATATACACATCTTGACATCCTGAAAAAGTGCTAACCAGTATAAAAGTAAAATTTGCTTTTCACTTAAGGAATAAGGACATAACTTGCTTAATATTGATTATTAAAATAACTATAAAGTGGTTTTGTTTCAGTCGGCTTAAAAATAATCAATGAAATTTAAATAAAAAAGTTTTTGAATTTGGTTTTATACATTAATTTCTGAAAACCTACCTATCAGGTTTCAAATTAAAATAATCGAATAGCTACTATAGGTACAATATAATAGTAATAATATTACCAATCTACTATAATTGCTGTTATATTTCTTGATAAAATAATATGACAATTATGGTTATTCAAATTTCACATCAATATTGCGTTACTGCAGGTATAACATTTTATACTGTAAAAAAGATAAATCGTAATTGTTAATTAACAGCTAAATCATTAGGGTATGGAATTAATTATAATTTTAATACAATTTGCGACCCATCTGCCTACCTACCACAAACGCATCAGTTTTGCATTTTTTTGCAACAACTGTAAAATGGATTAATGTTATCGAAATATTCTGTTTAATAATAATACAAAATAATAACAGTCAACAGTCAAACGTTGGCTGTGGATTATTTGTACGATAAAATAATAATAATTATGAAATATACCTATAAACAACACATGTGGTTTATATTCACCGTTTCGTGACGATTGTTATTTGCATACATATTGTTTATCTTTATTGGTTTATTAGTTATTTATTTGAGATAATTAGAAATATAACGTATACATATAAAATTAATAATTTATACAATTGTTTGTATTTCGGACGCATAACACAACGTTCAGTACCTAGTAAATATTAATTGTTTTATTATTGAGAAGCCTCAAAAATCAGTGAAACATATTATTATGATAACTGAATGAAGAATTGGAAATTGACAGCAATTTATCGGAATTCGGGACCATAATAGGTAAATGTTTATTGTTAATAATTATATGTAAATAATTTTTTTATGAGTAATACAATTTAATAACTGAATAATCTAGTCAAATCAATGCATAGAAAAACGACTCGAACACACAAACTCGCCAGAATTAAAAAAAAATCAGGTAAATACGCTAAATTTACATTTTATAAGCGGAATAAAATCGTAATACAAATCGACACTTCTACGCCTGCCTATATTAGTTTTTAAATAAAAAATCTTTCTGAACTACGTAGTAAATAAATGAATTGTTTTTAAGAACACAATAAGAAAACTTTAAAGAAAATTCAGTTATGACATTTTTCAACTTAATATAATATCATATTATGTGAAGAAACAAAAAAAAAACAATTTTTTAGGAAATATTTAAATGTAAATTATAGATAAATTATAAATATAGATAAAATATTATTTTAATAATACGAGGTGAAATTATCACTATGGAACAACGTGATATTTCTGTCAAAAACTTTGATAAATTATTTATTATATAAGCATTTTATTTAAGGTAGTTGCAGGTAGTTTTGTTGACCATAAGAATGTCGATAAATGATTTACACGGTTGATATACGTAATATCTCAAAAACACTTTATTTATAATTACAAGGCTTCTTCATCGACAAAATATTTTCGTTGTGATAAACACTATTGTATTTATTTCGACTTGTCGAAATATTCTGTATCTACTAATAATTCTCAATAATTAGAACTTTGTAAATACTAATATTAATATCTACATTTTCAAAAATAAATTATAATTATTAATTGCATTTGGTCCATTTAATTATATCTATGTGAATAAACAATTTTTAAATTAATGTTATAATTCCAATTTTTCGATATTTTTCAGATTTATAAATTGTAATAAAGTAGACTGGTATACATTTAAAATAGTTAACTACAAAAGTGAGGGCATTAGAAATAGTTTTTAAAAACTTTTTCATATAATTTTCCAATTAACTTCCTATACTTATTTCTGGAAAAAAAAATTAAAAAAAATTAAATTGATCAAAAATAAGTTTAATATTAAGGGGGCTGCAGCAGGTTTTTTTTTAAAAATCAAAACTAATGTAGATTTGTCCAATCTAAACATAAATTTTGTTTGTTATAATGTTTTTCAATATATTTAAATTCCGTATCATAAAATAAGCCTTAAGGGGGCTTGATGGGGATCCAGTCAATGAAAAACGTGACTTTTAGACCAATAAGCTAGACAAAACTGGAAGAATTTGGTTTGACAGATTTTAATTTTGAAAACAGATTATGATTGATCAACAAGTTTACTAGGAAATGATTGAGGCGATTTTGAATATTCCAATTATTGTTAGTGTCATTATGAATAATATAAAATAAATACAAAAATATCATATTTTTTCGAAATTTTTATATTTGGATATCACAGCTGAAAATAAAAATATTCAAAATCGTCTCGATCATTCCTTAGTAAACTTTTTGATCAATCATAATCCGTTTTAAACATTAAAATCGGTCAAACCAAATTCTTCCAGTTTTGTCTAGCTTATTGGTCTAAAGTTCACTTTTTTTTCACCTGCTGCAGCAGGACTTTATACCCGCATGTGTTGCCTCCGTCTTACAAGTGTAGCTCCGTTAGCTTAAAAATTAGAGTAAATTGACCTTTAATAAAATCTAAAGGCAAGATTATTATCTAGTCAACCTCAAGGGCTTTTTATTATATTTTAATTTTTAAGTGTGGTATGAGTATTTTAAAATCTACAAACAATTTACGATTTTAAAATACTGAGGTTGACTAAATAATAATAATAATAATAATAATAATAATAATAATGATCTTACCTTTAGATTTTATAAGAGGTCAATATTTACTTTATTTTTTAAATTAACGGAGATAAACGTGTTCTGCTGAGCTTAAAATTTGCCATGTTACACACTTGTAAGACGGAGACAACACATGCAGGTATCACATCCTCTTAAGTGGACGTCACACACTCACACCCATAAATGTTGTCTTGTACACACGTACAACATAGAAAAAACGCGTTTACGCAGTCTGAACTTACTCAATTTTGGTTCTAAAGTAAAAATACCTATTATAAAATTGAATATTGACAATATTTCTGAGGGCAAGTCTTTGCGTTTTTTTTTTAAATTTAAATTTTGAAAAGTTAAAAGTGTTTTAAAAATGTAGAAACTTTTTCTCTTTCTAAACGAT
>NC_042493.1:70572094-70624108 GCF_005508785.2 Acyrthosiphon pisum | reverse complement strand
TCTCAATTCAATGTCTAACGTTCAAAATATTTCGTGGTCCCACATTTTTAAATACACGGCAGAAGCCTATCTATTATAGATTATTATAGTTTATCTAGATACTAAACTGTTATACGTCTCATAATTTTGATTTGTATTTACAATTTTAAACTCATTACATAAAGAACAATTATTAAAAAATGGGGTCCCCAACCAACGGCCCGCGAACCAAATCCGGCCGGCCAACGTTTTTTCACTGGAACGCCAAGCTAATTAATGTTTTGAAAATAATATATTAATTATTATATTATTTTCATTTAGTTTTCATTGTTTTTAATTTATTGAATTAATTAAATAAAATTTATTTATTATTATTTTCTTTTGGTGTTATTCGTAACAGCTTATAATAGTAATTTATACCTATATACTAGGTACTAACACTAACTTATAATAAAAAAACTCGTTATAAAATGAAAAAATATATAAACAACCATTTATTTTTCTAAATAAATCTTATCTATTCTTCAATTTCTTAACCGATCTATTTCTCTAAAAATAATGGCCGGCGATGACAAAACGTATCTCAATTTTGGCCCATCGTAAAAAAAGGCTAGTATCAGTTAGTGTACAGCTAGTGTGAAATAAAAAGGTATTGAAGAGTGCATTATTATTTGAAAATATTGTAAGTTGCACAATCACTCTGATCTATTATTTATGTAGATAGATATTAAAAAAAATACGTAAGTATTAATTTCATATTTTTATAGCTAACTTTATTGTTTGTGTGCTATTAACTTACAATTTAACCACGGCTGGCAATTAACGAGTTAAAAAGTTAAAGTTAAGTTAAAAATATAACTTAATTTTAACATTTTAACTTAATTGTTATCTTACTAAATTTCTTTTTTAATTAACGTAAAATTAACGAATTCATTTTTTATTTCAAGAAGTAAGTTAAGTTAATTTATTTGGTTTTTAAATTTATTATATTTGACTATTTCAGTCTATTTCGTTTTTATGTCAAAAAGTATCCACCGTGAATTGCTTAAAGTTAAAAATTTAAATTATCCGATTCTAACTTACCTATATGGAATTACTGTAACACAAACACTATAAAGTCTATAATTTTGTTTTGGGTTGGTAAAAAATTAAGTAGGTACGCTAGCGTTGTATAAACAAATTATTTTTTTTTAACTTAATAAAAAGTTAACAATAAATGTGCATTAACTTTTAATTTAGCTGAGTTAATCTATAATTAAATGAACTATTAACTTTTAATTTTTTGTTATTGGTGCACATTAACTTGCCCAGCCTTGAATTTAACGTTACTGACTTAACTAACTTAATGTTTACATTAACTTGACCGACTTTAATATATTCTTAATTCTTTAAATTATAAATATGTTTATGAATACATTTTATGAATTATAAATATGTATCAAAGTGAAGGTCGTAATGGACAGTTCATATGTACGTATTAATCGTAAATTATTAATAAACTAATATGATAATAACAATTCATTAATATTATGATAATTGCATATTGAAATACCTATTATTATATGAGGTACGAGTACTTATACCCTCATCATTTTTAACTCCAAAAAATTATATATATTTTATTGAAAAAAACAGATTTGAATAACAAAAATCTAATATTTTTTTTAAAGGTGGCTAAATAGGTGTTGCTCTGCTGTACAGTAGATTACAAGTGGGTCACTGTAATAGTGTAATGGATCGTGTTAAATTTGAATTCAATAATATAATATCATTGTATAAGAAAAAACGATTCTATAAGAAAATGGACAATGGCGGAAAACGGTATCTCGTTTTTGGAAGAAAATGGAACCACCCTTAAATTTATCTTATCCATTGCAGTGACCTACTCAATAATGTCGACGAGGTATAGGTACACTCGAAACGTTATAGATACAGCAGAGTGCATTTTTTTCGGTTTTTTAGAAATATTTCTGCCGTGTTTACGTTAAATGCGTTATTTCTGGCAAATTCAATACTATAATTATTATTTGTGTTTAGTATTATTATATCATGATCGTACTTACGTCCAACAGTACCATTTTTGCCAAGTCGTGACACTATGTAGTACTGCAATGCCGTTGCTCGTCGTGTCGACACTCCACAGCGACAGATGACACGGTTCGGATGATTCGGTTACTGGTGACAGAATAATATATAATTTTTTAATCATCAGCTCAACTATTAGGAAAGAAAATAAACACATACGCGTAGTTCCCATGGGAGTTGCTCGTGCCATGTCTGATATTAGTACGGTTCAGATAAAAGTAGATCGAGCGCAGCTTACCCGCTACAAACACGTGTAGACCACATCAGCGTCCTTATCTGTACTCCATATAGAGCCCCCTATGCCATAAACCGCATATTCATGTAAAAGCACGAAATCTTTATATGAGGGGGTGAAGTTTTGTCGCCGTACGTAAGCCTCCCGACGTTGCAAAAGAAGAAAAAGAAAAGCCATTGCGGAAAAACCTTGGAGAGAGATACTCTGCAGTCGCTATTACGGGTTTTTGACAAACAGCCCCGTTTTTCGCATAATGATATAAACGATGCATAGACGAATAATTAAGTTAAATCTTAAGTTAGTTTTAACTTTTTATCTAACTTTTTACAATATTTAATTTTTAGTAACATAACTTTTGAATTGATGGATATTTATCGATATTAACTTAATAAATAACGAGTTATTTTCATTAAAATCTAAGTTACTTATATTTATAAATAATAAAATAATAAAATTATAATTGATGATACATAATCAATAAACTTAATAGTAAATTGAAATGTAATTTTTAAATTTACTTCTAGTTGTTTCCATTAGCCGGAATTTTAGTTTAATAAAAATAATTAATTATTGGTACCAATCGGGCATTTAAGGATACTAATTTTATCAAGAACTGGAACCTTACCGAAAGGAACCAGTTTTGGAACCAGAGCCCTTTGAGTATTGGGAACCAAAACCTCACTGAAACCCTTTTTTAAATTTAATTTTTATACCGAAACCTCACTGGAACCCTTATTTAAATCAATTGAAAAACCAAAACCCATACTTTTATTTTACATATTTTTTTACACAAGTAGAAAACCAAAATAGGTAGCAATTTTTTTATTTTGAGAAAGATATTTAAAGAAACCAAAACCTAAATTTCATTTTTTCTGGGAACTGAACTGGAACCGAAATCGAATTTATAATTTTCTGGGAACCAAACAGGAGCCGGAACAGTAAAATGATCAAGGTTCCAGTCCCTGAATTGTATTAATAATGCATTCTTACAAAAATTAATACTTATAGGTCCTCAAAAGAACAAATTCTGAAATATTTTCCTCATAAAAAAAATAAAATGAATAAGTAAAATAATTGTAAGCTGTGCACCGTCGCTGGTTTGAAAATCGGTCACGGTGGCACTTCTTTTCGGGCAGTCACGGTTAGACGGTTAGACGGGTGTATGACCCACCCGGGCATGGCAGGTAACTACAGGTGCCCACTAGAAAACTCTGCCAAACTGACAAACACACGTGTTTATACCTATAGTATCTTCCCCACAGTAAAAAAAACCACCCAATGGCCTAAGTGTCCGTGGGTAAATTAATAAAAATAAAAAAAAAAAATTGTAAGCTAATTTAGTTAGGTACAGTTAAATATATATAATTGCCTCCATTCAATGATATTTATTATTTTAAAATAATAAAATTAACTTAACTGAAGTAAGTAAGTTAATTGTTGGTTTTCGTACAACTTTTAACTTGGCTTGGTTAAAAAAAAAATTTTAATTATTAATTTTGAACTTTTTAAATGTTTATCTATCAACTTAACTTATTTTAGTTATTAAATATCGTCATCTTGATCTTTGGGTATAATAGATAAAATAAATATAATAGCACTATAGATTTTTTTTTAACATCTATTAACACTATAATGTATTGTATTAGTACCATGCCGTTCTATCTACCTATTTTCAATAATCATAACAAAAATATAAAAATGAAATGACATTTTGAAAACGGCGTTCTATATATTATAAATGAATTTATAATCCTGTTATTTACAATCAACTATGTAAAACCCATGCAAATGTATAATCGTGTTGTTCGTCGACGGACTTACTAATCTAAATTCGATTAATGACAATGACTGACTTACAAGTCGCATATTGAATTACTCCATAAAAATGTCGATTTAAAAAAGAAATAAAAACTAAATATTTGTATGACAGTATGTTGTGTAGAATATAGATACTTATTTTACTTATATGTCTATTACAAATTTACACTTCAAATTTTCTGTATATTATATCATACAAAAAAATTGTTATTAGTTTTAATACACAATTTTTATAAACAAAGCAGTGCATTTTTAGAAAATTCATTGACGATATGCATACTTTCTAAATAAAGTAGCTATCATATATTTTTGGTTTTTATTTAATTATCCTGCAATATTCTAATAAATCGATCTGAAGGCAAATGGACGAACTCGGCTGGAAGTGGCCGTTTGGATCTTGGGATAATTGGTGGGACGTCAAAAAAAAAATCTATCAGTAAAGTTATAAGTAGGAAAAATTAAAATATAATATAAATAATAGTTTTTATATTTAACTGTTTTTGATATTGTATTTTAATTTTTTAATTTTTCTTTTTATATTATTATTCATTTTGTTTACGTTTAATATTGTCCCAACGTCCAAACGGCTTAGTCCATTTGTCACTATTCACTTATAAATATTTGACGTATAACAAATTAACTCCAAACCGTCGTTGTTTCTATAAAATTAAATACCTATTAATTAACCTGCAGCAGCAGAAAAATACTACGAAATCAGACCACACTTAACCGTCTCGTTGATATACACAAATACATAATAATCAACTTAAAAAAAAACAGTTTCTACCGGTTAGACAGGATATTATATATTTTTCACCTTAAGCACGATAAATCCCACCCGGGCTAACTAGAAAATAATTTCAACACACATAAGCACAAACCACGTGCATTTTGTAGTCAAACTACTGCTACAACTAAATAATAAAAAAAAAATTTGAATTGACATTAAATATTCATAATATTATTGTTTGTTGTACTCGGAAATGAATAAATTACTTTAAATACTGTATTCCTACTACGTTCTAAGAACTCCCAATAATGTTTAAATACCTACGTTTTTTCGAAAGTAATTTTGTTCTTATACTAGAGTTCAGATTAATTTTTAAAAGTATTTAATTCCTATAAAAAAATAACTGCCTGTCATTTCGATATTTATTTTTCCTGGAAATTATTACAATAATACAATAATATTAATTAAATCGATAGCTTAATCTTATGCTTATGGTATTTTTACTGTTAAAAAAAGTTTTTACTTTTAGTTGGACGTATTATTATTTATTACCACGTAGAAATATTCTAGAATATCCTGCACCTAGCATGAAAACATTTTATTAATTTTGATACATTTAGACATTCAGCTATTTGTTTTAGAACATTTTTTTTTTATTGATTATGCTATAATAATAAATATCTATTTGCTATTTAATTCTTATGACTTACAACTCTGCTTATGGTTGGCCATATGAAACATTTTTCATATTTCATGAAAAATGCTGACCATTTTACGCCACCAATCGTATAGTACTATAGTCATTATAATATTTACGATAATAGATAATATCTACGATAATCACAATTCTACCAGACTAACGATATTAAAAAAAAAAGTTTTCTTTATAATAAGACAATTATATTATAATGTAGCATTCTACAAACATTCAAAGTCCAATTAGAAAACTTTGTATGGATAGGTAGTTCTAAAATCCATCAGTGGTATGAGATTCTAGGATGTCGCACATAATAAAACATAATATAATAATATATTATATAAACAATGTAAAAAAAAATTCGAATCATCTTTGACAGTAAAAACGCATATAATGTGACAGTACAAAATCATGCGTAACGATGAGTTTCAGTGTCGTTAAACGAATCATGGTGATGGAATTGCCATTTGTTTGAAAGTAGGTCAACTTTGGAACAATATGAATAAACAAAAAAAAAAACCAACAAGCAAAACCTTATAAGCTAACATTATATTATATTGTGTTGGTTTTTTTTCGAAGGTATTCTATGTTCGATGACTTTAAATTAATATACATTTTTTAATTGGCGTCGCAGTTAATTTAATATTAAAACTCAAAATCCATATATAGGTACATTCGGTGGTAAAATATAATTCCGTATCGTCCAGAACATTACAACATTTACCAATTAATATAGACACACGTGTATCACGTGTATGTACCCACACGTTCGGATTAATTTTTTTTTTAAAAAACCGCAGTTTAATGGGATGGACTTTCTCGCATCGACTATATTAAATGTGTCTACAAACTGTATATTATTCTATTGTAGTGATTGTGCAGCTTAATATAGCTTAAGTTATTAAAAACTTTAATAATCCTTCCGTAAAATTTACTCACAATACATCAGTATGTACACCGTAGCAGAGAAAATTATTATATTATAAATACCAACACGGCAACACTATAATAGTAAGTACGCTGAGTACGCATAAGTAACACAATATATTATAATTTTTTAATACTGACGTCAACGCAGTGGATTTAAAGGTATAAAAACACATTAGTACAATACAAACAAAAAACGAATCTGATTTTTTGAGGATATTAGTGTTATATTTAAATACTATATAAAGTAAAATAATTATTCAAATCCCTTGAATCACTGTAAATATTACATTCAAACCGTGCGATTACATTTTGTGTTATTTGAAATACATATTTATATATTGCACCTACAACTTAAACTAAAATCCATACGTAAAAAAAGATAATAATAATAATTAACAAACAAACAAACAAAAATAATAATTATGATTCTTCATATCTGCAGCCACACTACACGTATATATTATATACTATAATACCTATCTATAGATATAATAATATAATAAGATCGTCCCTTCCACAGTACTAAAATAATATGTTTTATACAAAAATAATCTATACTACAACAATTATATATATTATATATATAACAATGTGTTATAATTCGGTTGAGTGATATAAATATGGTCCTCCGGAGCACATCACTTTGGTATTAACGATCCAATGATCGGTACGTTCGTGAACGAATTCGTGGTGGAGTCCAACAAATACTTGAAAGAATCAAATGCACGTACGAACAGCCACAAGAGTAAAACGCCGAACACCAGTTGAGTAACCAAATTCAACCAATATTGCCTGCAAATAATGTTTATTATTATCATAGCGTAAGCAGCCGTATATGTATGGCAGTTGTATCCCCGCGGACAAAAGTTTTTTTTAACGTTTTACCAAAAATGAGTCATTATAGGAATCTTAGTTTATTTTTATTCGCTCAGTGACTATGCACAATAGTCAATAAATGTTGTTTTTCGAATGATATTACCTAGTTGAGGTTAACTACAATAACGATTAACCGTATTATACTGTATGTAGTATTTTCAGCTACTACGGTCAGTCCAAAGTTGCCACAATCTGCAGCTAACAAGTTGAAAGTCAGCTTTATATTGCGAGTCTTCGGTTAGGTATGATATTATATTAATTATTAATACAAGTTATAATCATTGTTACGAGTTTTAATATTAAAATGTCGTTTCATAATATAGAAATTATTTGCTTTTTATAGCACGCTAAAGAGGCAAGAGGAATCTTTTTAGATTGTTTGCAACTCCTGGACAAGAAAGCTGCAATTATACCACCTATGCTGGTAACTGGTAAGTTATTGATATGACTTTATATGCGCATACCTATTATACAAACAATTTAATTATACTTCAAAATATTGTGCAAAATGTCTATTTTTTATGAATTATGGGGTATTGTTCTCATGAATATTTTCAAACGTTCCCAATATCTAGTCAATTCTATTGCCGGAGTTATAAGGCCTATACAGAGAATGTATTGATGAGTTACCTATTGAGATTTTTTTACAAAATTATAAATAGTATCAAACGTTTAACCAATAACCACGTTACCTACGCTCAAAAAAATGTACTCCTTTATGCAGTGACTCATTTTATTTTATTTATCTTCAAATTCCGGACATAACAAGAAACAGAACATCTTAAAATTAATTTTTCATTGTTTAAATATTATATTGTTCAGTAATAACAGAAATAACATTATTGTTATAATATAGTTAACACACCACACATTACTACAGGTAGTACTGTAGTAGGTAGGCCTACTTGTATTTTTAAAACAACAAACATAATATGAAATATTGCTTTTATATTACATGCTTTTTTTTACAACTTTTCCAGTATAACGAGATATTGATGTCTCATATTTCTAGATTAATATCTGCCCTTTTCAATGTAGAAATAAAAAAAACAGAAATAAAAATAAATTATTATCTCCCAACTTAATACCTATTCTAAATATAAATTATTGTACATACGAAATATTCATTCGTAATATTAAATTATGTCAAAGATGTGTAGAAAATTCAATAAAATATTTGTACATAATAATAATGTTAAAGTTTCTGCATTCGTATCAAGAATAATCGAAAATTAAAACTCTAAAGTTAATGAATTTGTTTCTCGGAAAAATTGAAAGAAAAATAAAAAATTGTTAATGAAATACGTTGTGCAAAGATAGTCTAATCAATCCGAACATAAAATAACGTTTTTAAAATCACTGTAGAATAATATTATCTAAGTATAACGATCGATACGATTTGATAATGAGCAGCTGTATTAACTTATGCAGATCCAACCACAGTGTATAAGGAAGAATAAATGTTTTTATTGCGTAAAATAGTTACGCTGATGGATAATAATTTATAATTATATTTTCAACCGCAATGGAAGTTACATTATGTTTTTCGTAACATTATTATGACCAGTGTACAGAGTGTACATGGTTTTTTCTTTTTAACATCATTCAGATTCACAGAGAATTCAAATAATTAGTAAAATGTAAGTACCTAAGTACCTGTATGTATTGAATACGATCAAACTAGACAAAAATTAAACCATTTGATTTTCGTAACATTTTGATAGGAATGATTTTCTTGTTTTCACAACATTAGGTGGTATAGTAAATAAACTCAATATCATTAATAGATTATTATACATATTTTATAAATTATAACACAACAAACCGTCAGTTATGTACATAATAATATACATCTTAGGAAGTAATCGACCATTAAATTGCGTGTCCAAACGTTGTAATGTAGGTACGCGTATTAATAACTGTATGTTAAACTTTTAACCGTACTTGTTAAAATCGAATTATTTTTTTTAAAGTAATTAATTATACCTGTATAATACAAGAATATAACTCACAGTTTTAGATGAAATCTCGCCCGGTCAAGATTTGCAAGAGGCTCCTTCATGCAATATTGACGAGCACCCAGCAACACTTGGATCATGTACTTTTCGACGTCAATTTCGGTGTTCTGGATGAAAAACTTTTTCCTGTCCTCTTCGTTTAGATTGTTTATCAGTGCTTTAGTGTTTTCAATTTTGAAGTTCCAACCACGCATGGTAAAATACTGCAACACGTCCATACCGACAGCTATCCTCTTTTGAACTCGGACCATGCTTTAAATTAAATACAAAATATGATGTTAATACAATTTATACTGTTAGCAAAGTGCTGAAGTATACCTAAATGCTTCGGGTATGAATGCCTGAAGCAACACACTATACTACTGGTTAGGTTCAAATAATATATTATTGCAGTAGGGACTGTGAACGTGCCAAAGGGTAGGTAGTTTTGAAATTTAAACCAACCCTAAACTTATTTTTTCATTTTATTTTTTTGTTAATATAGAATTTACAACTTTTAAGTTACAAACATAAGTGTATAGACGCTTCTTTTTAAGTTTTAAATTTTTGAAAAGGATATTGTATGATTTAAAAAGAAATATTGTATCTACTAACATATTTTAAAATTAATTAAAAAGTTGTCTTATTTTTATTTTTTATGGTATTATAAGACATATTTTATTTACTCAAGAAATAATATAAGATCACACCTGATAAAAGGCTCATTTAGCCCCTAGTATTTTATATTGTCCGATGATAAAGTAATATTATATAAAAGGGATTCGATCCCGGCTGTGTGTGTATATATATATAAATTATTTATATATCCGTGTAACACGTTTTGTGGTAATGATATGTTTGTGCACATGCTGATGTGCTCAGCTTTTAAATTTGTACAAAGTTATTCACATACACTAATCATCATTCTACTTCACATTGATTTATGCGCCCCACATGTAGGCCCTTAAAAAATTAGGTACCTATTTTTAATTCCTAAAAAATCCATGTGTATCGGATCCCATAGGCTACGATTTCGACTTACAATGTCTTTTGCCTAGCCAATATCATGATGCCATCGATCAAGTAGGCCGGAATGACCTGCAGCATGAACACAATGAAGTAGTGCACAAATTTGTTGGTCCTTATCGATCCATTGGGGTACCACAGACCGGCGTCGAATGGATACTCGTATGCGTATCGTTTTCCTTTGGCCAACACTTCGCCCCAAGTCAGACGAACGATGTCTCCCTTGGATATATTGTAACACGGCACCATGTCATCGATTGTGTTACTATAACGATTCAATGTTTCAATTATTATTCGTAGCTTATTCAATTATTTTTTTGTTCGATAAATTATTTGACATATTATAAGTTCGATTGATAGGTAGTGGGATATTCGAATAAAAATAAAATGTATTAATTAGTGATCAATGATCATAATATATACGATGAAATCTTATATACAATTAATGCAATTCTTCCAAATGAGTCCTTGGTTGATTATATTTAAGTCCAAAATCTATTTAGCTCAAATAACAATAAAATAAAGCATCGCAATAGGTACACTTATATTAGAATTGACTATAAATTATAATATATCTTCCGTCTTATTTTTTCAAATGTATAATCAGATTAACAAAATATATTATAAATCATTAAACAAAACATAACTCAAAACGTAATTTATAAAATGTCATTGAACGAAAAATAACGCGAAATTAAATATTTGAAAATGTCTATTGGTTTCGTAGAAACAATTATTTCATGCAAACAATCTAAGAATTGATTATAAATTATTATTATTATTATTTATTATATTCTGTATTCGGGCCATTACCTGCCCGCATTAGTTATTATTTTTTAATTTAATAGGTATTAACACTATTTTAAATAACGATAAACGCCATAGACATATATAAACAATATAATATGTCTATAATAAACACAAGACTTGTATAACGTTTTAGTTCTAAATAACGTTTAACACAAAACTCGGATGATGTTTTAATTCTGTATAACGATAAACGCAAAAGTTGAATTACGTTTAAGCTTTAAATAACGATAAGCACAAAACTTGGATGACGTTTTAATTCTGTATAACGATAAACGCAAAAGTTGTATAACATTTTAATTGTAAGCAGCATAAAACGGATTTTTTTTTCTTCAAATAAATCGATATTTTCAATATCAAACGTCAAATCATTATGACGATAAAATCAAAAAAAAATATACTTCTCTAGATGTAATCAGAAAATAAACTTATTAAAATATTAATTACACACAATTGCCTATGTGTTTTCACTCAACGTAATTTTAAATTCCTTCAACTCAAATGCATCCTGAATTTAAATACCTACGAAAGTGACTCATGGTTATAAAAAACAGTCAGTACCTACTTGATCAAATATCTCAATCAATCATTATTGAAGATTAAAAACTGTACCTAAATACGTTTTTTGTGTAACAAATTAAATCAACGGCATTTAGAAACTCATAAATATGAGCATAAATTTTAATCATTGATAAGGTCAAAAAATAGTCTGGTTGTGGACTTATTATTACTGCAATGTTCCAATTATAATAAAATGATCCTGTATTAAAAATCAGTGAAGCACATAACCACTTTTAAAATACATCGGCTATATAAGGCATAGTTACAAAAATAAAGGAAAAACCTAAGAAGTTGTGAACTATTAGTAGGTACTTAATAGTAACAATATGTAACTGTAGATTCGACATTTTTAACCCAAATCTTAACCCCGAAATTAATATTTTTATTAATTTAAGTCTAATTTAAATATAGTCCAAGCCATTATAATATGTACCTAATACAGCATTTTACGTTTATTGGTTTGCTTACTATTTTTATCTGAAAGGTAAAAATATGAATGATTATTATAAAGCATTTTTAAATGTGTACAATATATAATAGGTAGGTTATATACGGTAAACCTACATGATAATCAATAAACTATATATAGATATTATACATATATGTATACATGAACATAGTATAAGTCACTTAAACTAAGTTGTATGCCTTCAAGGGTTTGATGCGCCTATAATGTCTTTCGAGTTGTCTAGAAGTTGTTTAGCAATTTCAGCAAACTTTTTGATTTCGTTCTGGATAGATGATAATATCTTGAAATCTTGATGGATGACTTCATTCATGTTAAACTTGTATGCTCTGACAATGGTACGAATATTTTGACAACGGTGATGACTTCAATATTGGATTTTCTGACACAACCCCACAATTTTACACCAACATTACAAATCGGTTTGATAATAGTGAGGTACATAATATAGTCTATAGAAGCCGTTGATTTTCCTGGTCTAGTGCAGAATTTCTTCCAACAAACAATTTCTAGTGCATTTTTTCTTTGATCTGCAATTTTCCGGCGGGCATGGTGTTTCTCATTCAGGGTGAATCAGCTTAGGTATTTAGTCGAATCTTTTTGTGTGATTCTAGTGTGATCCAGTAACACTTGGACATTTTTGGTTTTGTGTAAAGTATAATTCACGTGCACCGACTTATCACTATTGATCTTGATTTTCCAAATTGTTGGTTAGTATATTAATTATGTAGAATAGTTAAAGAATAGCCTTAAGACACAACCTTGTAGTACTCCGGCTGATATGTATTTCCAATTTGTTATCGCTTCTTCAGTTGGGTGGACCTAGACTTGTGTGCATATATTATCGCTTGTTTAGTGACTAGTGATCTCTCCGGCAGATCAGAAAGTTCTAATCGTTAGCCGTTTGATTATAATAATTTATAATATATAATATATATATACTATATAACATATAACAATCATAATATATCATGCAGTCAATAGGCAGGAGAAGAACAGTATAATATTTAATAATAATAATAATTACTCGATCGTTGTCCTCTTCCAAGCGATCAAAACAAGAGCATTAATCGCAATGTCTACGGGCACAACTTCCGCTTCGAAATCTGGACTACACAACATGGATCGGATCACGCCTTTGCCGCCAGCCACAATGACTCCTACCGGCCCATTTAAGCTGTCCACCCATCCGGGAACAGGATCTTTGAACGAAGGCGTCACTGCAAGCGACAAATAAAAATTCGAAAAATTATATTTTCCGAAACAACACGTTACAAGGCTGTCATTAATGCAGACAGTGACGAAGTGGCGTCGCAAAGTGGATAAACGAGAAGCAATCGCCTCTGAGTTTTTAGTGGGTGGAGGGAGGATGGGTAATGACCAGTGGTTAAAAATGTAATACCAACTAGTACTTTGGTATTAGTTAATACGGCAGACGGTTGAAAATATATTTATGTTTTTATACCGAAGTTTGTGTGGGCGGAATATTAGACTTGTATCTGATGAATTTCAACTTCGGCAAGTCGCTGACTGCAGCGGTGCAGCAGGGGCAATTTATTTGAGCAATCCAACGTATGCGCGTACAGCGTGTGTGTAACGTTAGTTTAGTTTATAGGTATATTTTAATAATACGATATCAATATGAACTTACCAATCGACGGACGGGCTACAGATATTGGAATCCGATTGGCATATTCGCTGACCAACGATTCAGCCAACCTTTTGGAGTACGTGTAGCAATTCGGATGGGGCCCGAGCAATCTGAAATCGATTTGTTTTTATTAGATGAATACAGTTTAACCATATTATAATGATAATTTGCCGTTTCATTTGATCATCGAATTCATTACGTTATTCGAACAATTTGATTTAACTGCAAGTCGTTTATTTTCTCTAACATTGGACTACGGTAGTAAGGCTAACCGGTTCACCCTGCGGTGAAACAAAAATAAAATAATAATAGCCAATTACGCTCAACCTGAGCTAATGGATATATAATATTGTCATTTATAGTTTCCGAAAAAAAAAACAATCACTTCCGGACTGTTTATATGTCTACATTTAAAATATCATGACGCAATGTAGTCGATATAAAACAAATTAAACTATTCGATAACATTTTTTGTAGTATGCCATCATTAATACGACGTATCATTAAAATATAAAATCAATTTCGTAGATTCTTAGCGATGCATGCCAATTTTAGGCATAAACAATTTTATGGTGTATATAATTTTATATTTAGAGCGGAGAATTAATTTGTTGTGCTTGTCATGGCGTTTGCTTCAATTTTCAACTTTGGGGTGGTAGTTGGGAGAAAATCGGTTCTAGTTTGTAGAGTAAAAAGAGTATTAGTCACTAGGGTAATAATTTCTCGAAATAATTAGGAAAAACTAAAAACATATTACTGAAAAACGGGAATATAAATGCAATACCCGCAGTTTTTGATAAAATCAATTTTGATTTTTAAATGACTTGAAAATATGTTCACCTAATATTTTAATTAGAATTTCCTATTCAATTTATAATTTGAAAAAAAATGTATACCCTTATTAACTTATACTTTAGAAATTGTAATACAAGTTTTCCCATGAGTTTTTCTAACAAAACTTTAAAAATATCGATAGTACATAATTATTTCAATTTTTTATGAGAGTTTTAGGTTCATATTTTAAAAATATATGGATACTACTTACATTTACCTACCTACCTAATATAAATTTAAACATATCGTCATAACTATAATAGGGAGAAGCCCCTGCTCCCACCAATAAATTTTTTTAGCACATTATGGCTAAAAACCAAATCCTTGCATGAAAAAAACTTTCATGGGTTCGTTATTGTGTAAAATAATTAGTAATTATATTTGAGTATATTGTACGTAATATATTAATATTGTGGGTGTATCAAATACAAGCTTATGTATGTGAAAAATCAAAAGATAAATCAGTGTCGACTTTGACACAAAACAGATTCAGTGAAGTGGCTATAAATATAGAGAAAAAGAATCATCTAATAAGATTATCGATAATGATAATTTGTAAACATTTTCATCTAATTATTTTACGCGTATACAGTAAATCATATTTTTTTTTTTAATAACTGTATGGTTTATTTTCAATTTTGATTTTACGAGATTTATTTTTAACCTTTATTTTCCTAGCTAACTATTAAATCGTAGTTTAGCCCATGTGTATATTATGTACGCTAACCTGTTATAAAAATATTCTAGAAGTTGGAATTAGAGAATGCATACCGTCTTTGTTCAGTACCTATCGTTTATCAAAGTATAGGTACTATGATAATTAATTTGTTATAGAAATAATGTTTAACACATACAATGATTAACTCAATGACAAAGTATACTTAAAAGTTAAAATTTACGATTTAGCAGAGCAAATTCTCCTCTTTTTTTAAAATTAATCATAAAATATACTTTGGAGTAGTCTTAAAGTTTCTCTATGAATACCTAAACGTAATTTGCTATACTCCTTAGTAAGTGCCAAAAAAACTCATTCAATAAAGTACAAAAATACGTGAAGTTTCTGGCAGTACACTAAAGTAATAACTTTTTTATGTTGATCAATTTTGGGTATTCTCCCAGCTCAGAATCGTTGTATGAAAGAGATGATTTATTTTTTATTATCAAATTTACAACAATATTAACGTCCACGTTTGTCGATATTCTGTATTTTTATTTTGTTAGCAAAAATCATATTTTAGGTAATTTTTATTTAATTTGAACAACAATTTAAAAAATAATTATAAATAACTAAACTTTTGTTCAATACACTAATATAATGTACTTCTTGCTGTTTAAAAACTGTTAAATACTGATATTTTATTCTACCTTATCGGACTTAAAATGGATGCCTGCAGGCTGCAGATGGCATTTTTTTTTTCATAAATATAAGTATATATTAGTGTGTAAATTACATGTTGAGTCATTGCTAATTATAAAAAAAAAATACGTCATAATTTAAACATATTATAGATAAGCAAGAAGTCAATTTTTTTTAATTTTTCCATAGTATTTGTATATATTTATATTTTTTATAAGGAAAAAAATTCAACGAAATAAATAACTAAAAATTTATCAAAACCCAGAAAACAAAAACATGTGAGTATGTAAAAGTTGTGTTGTCGTATTATACGTACATATACATTATATAATACATTTTCTATATAAGTATTATACGATAGTATATTATCTCCGACCTCCGTCAATGAGGCGATCAATTCAAATGTGGTGTATCAAATGTCCCATAAATTGACTTTTTTTCGTAAAGGGCAATATAAAATAAACATCAATCTCCATTACAGTGTTGGGTTAACAAATAAGGAGACCAGTGACAAATCAATATAAATAAAAATAGAATATGCCGTTGAACAGCAGTATTCTACATATTATGATTACGTGCTCTTGAAAACATTATCCGACAGTCGAAGTGGTATTGTTCTATTCTGGAACGTGTAGTGTGTACAATGTATATATATGTACGTTATAGTACCTATATACTTACTAAAATAATATTTATTATATTACCAATACTGTACATAATAGCCAATAGGAAATGTTAATCATAACTTTCAAACTTAATTTTCTTAAATTTAATTTTTAGTAACTTAACTTTTAACTTATTTGATATTGATTTTTATTAACATTAACTTAATAAATAATGAGTTACTTTCAATCATAGTATGTAAGTTACGTTTATTTATAAATAATTAAATAGTAAATATTAACTTCAATAAAATTATTATTAATGATACATAATAGGAAATTAAATACCTATGTAATTCTTAAATTTACTTCTTGTTTTGTTGTCGTTAGTGAGAATAATATTGTTCAATAAGTATAATTTATTTATTTTTGATACCACACAGATATTAAAGATTAATAATGCAATTTTATAAATAGGTACCTACCTTGGTACTATAATAGAGTACTTGTAAGCTGTAGGTACAATTGTCAAAAAGAACAAATTGTAAAATATTATAGGTACCTATGTTGCCATGATGATGTAAAATTACATAAGTAAGTTACCACTTGTCCTATTAGTTAATACTTATTATTACTGTAATTGTTTTCGTTCATTGATGTTTATTATTTATTTTTTTATTGTTTAAAATATCTATTGTCCAACTTTATTCTGTGTTAAAAAAATAAAATTTGTTTAAATCATAAGTTATAAATTATTGTTGGTTTCTATATAAGTCTCAACTTAACTGAGTTTAAAAAAATGAGTTTACTATTTTTTATTAACTTTAAATTGAATTTTTAGTATCAATTCAACTTAACTCGGTTTAAAAAAAAAACATCCATAACTCAAACTTTTTGTATATATTACCTAGGCGTGATGGTTTCAAGCGTATGGTCGTCCATCCATTCGACAGCGCGCATGACATCCTCCGGATTGGCCGGCGATGGATAAATCGTTTCTTCGAGTGTGTCATATTCGCAGTGACAGAAAGCCGTGGACAAATGGACGAACGACTAAAACAACGAAATCCAACTTCACTCCGAGTTTATAATATTGTAGTATGAAAAAAAGTAACAAAAAAAACCCGTCTTTGCCGAGACCAAATTTCGCAGTTTCACCTACGCAAAACGACAATAATTGCGTCAGAGTGGTCAGACAATCGTATACAGTCAATTAATTAGCGATGACTGATTTTATTTTTGCACAGTATTATATACGTTGTCGGTTTTTATTTATAGAAACTGAATATTATACCTAACTCATATTCACTCTCGTCGGGTAGGTGATATTTTTACTGCAGGCATAGTCATTTTCTACTTGAACCGTACTAATGTCAAGTCGCGTAAACAAATTGATTAATTTAACGGATAAATCATTGGCCTCTGAATAATGTTTAAGGAATACTATAAACTCACGATTGATGTTCAAAATATTAGATTTTATTTTACAAACACATTGGAAAGTCAGAGTCTTAAAACTAACTAACCATGTGGGACTATTGCTGACTATTGCTGACTATATTAGAGATATCAGAAAAACTATACATCTTTCTTAAATGTTCAAATACATTTTTACATTTAAATACATCATACCAACAAACCACATAGTTTATTTTATTCTATTAAACACCTATGTACATCTAAAAATTCGAGTTTTTTTTAAAGATTCAATAAAAAAAAACATAAAATATCTTCTTAAAAAAAATGTAGATTTTCTGGTTCGTCACTCTTAATATTGGTAAGTATTAATTATAACTTTCAACTCATTACACACTGAAACTGTATAGTTACGAAAATCGTGTCATATCCTACCTCCATTGGATTATTTTGGCATATAAAATATATGATAATAAACAATGAAAGTATATTTACCGCTATATGACGTGGTCTGATAATAGCCATAAATTCATATCCCCCCCCTTTCAAAAAAGCTGAGCGCGCCACTGATTAGGCGTACTGAAATTATATATTCTAAGTTACCGCCAAATTTTTCATTTCCACAGCCAAGTCCAACACATGTTTTGTTCCAGTGGTGTTTTGTCTTATCGCGTCCTTCAGACCGGATTCCAAGCGCAACGACGCTGCCCCGTTAAAGACGATTGAAACTTCGTCGACAAGAATTGACTTGTTTTCACTGCTCAGTCCGAGTCCGGGAAGGCCCAAGTCACCTTCCATCGCTTTGATTTTCTTCAGCCTATCCGGGAACTCTGTGCGCACGCGTTCGAACACCTTGAAAAAAAAACAAAACCCGGTTAGTATGGTTACTTATGGGCTATTATTTGCACTATTGTTTTACATTTTCTTTTAAATAACGTTTATAAAAACAATAATCAGTTCTAAATCCATTTGGTTAATTGGAAGACTCCGCGCAATGCCACGTCAATTGAGTATTTCACTATTTTAGAGTATAGGGTGTATACACTGTACACACGACGCACGTGCCGAATTAGGTATTGTACGTGACTTATTTATCGTCGTTCTTATTATCAATTTAAAATAATTCACTAAGCTACAATGAAAAACATTTTTAGCGCATATTTTAGGCGTTTTATAAGTGCATAAGTACTTGTAAATTGAATGCTTTTTTTTAGGTCTATATTATGAACTTAGCTGCTCTAGTTATGATTCATGAAGTATAAACGTGTGCTGTGAAGTAGAATTCGTGTCTATTTGCGTTTATACGAGCCTAATGACCTATATAATAATAAACATTTTTTCAGAGGTCCTCGCAAGACCCTTAAACCTACGCTATTACCCATACCTGAAGACCGTTATTATGACCATAAATATTATGAGTGGCAGTGCTGGCGAAACGGAACTTCTATTATGACCTTATTTTGCTGGTCCCTATATAATAACAAATTATTGAATATCGTTATAAACAATGATTTCATCTGAGCTTATACATAGCTTATAGTCACTTTTACTTTTGACACTTTTATAATCGGTCGTACATAACGTAAGTGCTATAACACACTGGCCGTACACTTATTATAATATGTTACGACGATCGTCGTGTGTAAACGTATCTTGCTATACGACCAAACGACCTTACGAAAACGATAAATATTATAATTAATTATAGTGTTCTTCGATTATAGGTACCGTTTTAGATTTTACAGGTACCTGATACACACCGAGAACGTAAACATTATATAAAATACAAAATAATAATAATTATATGCACCGTATATAATATGATAATATACATGTGCACGTACCAGTGAAATGAACCACCCTTCTAGACATACGTTTATGTGCCAATCTCTTTTATTTAAAAACAACTCAACAATAATTATACAACAATTTATTATAATATTGCATTTATTGGGCAAGAACGAAAATTATGGACGCCCCATCTCCTCAAGCTATTCATATAGATATTCAAAGAAAGAATATCAGAATGAAAGATATATTCAGATCGCGGCCTCGACCACCGCAACAATGAAGAAATGGTTATCATTTTTTCATAATTTTTCAAAATTGGTCAAACTTTATGAATAAGTCTATATAATTTGATAACATTTTAAATGAATAAAATATTTTACTAGGTAATTTAATTATAATTTATGAGCATAAAAGATTTAAAATATACATAACAAGGTCACCAAAATATGCCGAAACCAACCAACGATTATGAAAATAAATTTCACTAATATTAATGAAAATTTAGAAGCATAGAAAATACATCGTTGTCCATTACTTAAATTTATATTGATTGATATGAAAAATCAGAACTGGTTAGAATGTTACGCGTAGAAATCTAAATATAATATTATTATACTGACGCAGATTGATGAAATCTCATTGATGAAAAGTCAAGTTTAATATAATATATATTGTACACTAAACTTAAATGCCAACAATATTATAAGGTTTAATTAATTTCTATCGCGAGCATATTGTTTTTCAATTTTTTCCACTTCACCCACATAAAACAATATTATTATTATTATGATTTACGATCATCACTCAACTGCTAATTTCCTTATTTGCTCAATCCTGGCTGTCGGGCTGAAACCTTTCTTCGGTCTACACAGTACGTAAATGGTTTTGATGCCGCCGCAGTCTCTAAGCAGCTTCTCGATGAGCACCTTGCCCATGTAGCCGGTACCTCCGGTGATGAACACCGAACGACCGGTGTACCACTCACACACACTTTCGTTCGTCATTTTTTCACCTGAAAAATAACATATCGGACGTTATTCAATAATAATATAGGTATTATATTACTATCGGTTACAAATTCGAGTATTTCGAATACCATACCTAAATATTAATACGTTTGTACAATGGGTAAGTGTATTACCACATTACATAAAATTAATACATATAGGTATAACATAACATACTAATGACATATTGTTTCATAATAACGCGATGTATACGGATTTCACTCAAAGAATATCATTATAATATGACCATTATAATATTATACTCGTATTACAAAGTGCGTGTTGTCGCGGCGAATATCTTCAAAGATCAAAACGTTACATTTTTCTTCGGGGAAGGCGGTTTATTATATCGACGATTTTCCGAAATAAACATCAAACCTTTAATATTGCTTATGGAAAAACAAAATAGAAACAAATTAAGGACTGTTATTTTAGAAATTTCTCCTATATAGATACAATATTAGTAAAATATTATGTATAGGGATGTCGGAACAGCTAGATTTTAAATTCCGATTATAGACCACTCGAATATATTAACATGAACTATGAAAACATTTCTATTTCAAGCTTCCAATGTTTTAAGTTTTTATGAAATTAATATAATTGATCCAGTTTTCACTAACCAGAACTTAATAAGCATTACGTACATTTGTACATATAGATACGCATTATATTAAGTATTGTTAGGTGCAATACAATTTATCATAGACTATACGGTATTACGTGACACATTATTGAATGTAATAGTTATTTTACATCTATCACAATTATTCACAATACAACACTTTTGTTGCAAGAGTTCCCCATGGCTTCTTATTTATTAACAAATAGAAATCGTAAATCTATTAATGCTCATCCAATAGAGTTATCTATTGAATTTTTTTTCATATAGGTAGACTGCACATTGATTCGTACCAATAATTAACAATGCATAATGTGATTTGAAGATGTTTTCCAATTTTGTTATACGATTTTTTTTTAAAATACTGAGCGAAGCGACGAACGTTTATTGATATTTGTATGTGGTTTTTTTTTTTTTTTGTGTTACCTACCTGTTATCACTCATCACATTTTAGAGCAGTAAAAATGCTTAGATTTTCAACATCAATGTATTTTCTTTTAAGAGAGTGAATCTATTTTACACTTAGGAAAGCGAGTGAAAAATGCTCAAACCTTTTCTTAATAATTGAAAAAATAAAAAATTTAGGGAAAACGGGAATTTTTTCACATAAGCAATTTTCGCCAAATAGTTATATTAACATTTTATAGTTTCTTTCATGATACAATTTTCAAAATAGTATTAATTTTTTAATGCTATTCATAGACATTTTAAATTTTCTTTTTTTCCTATAAATAACAATAAGCAATGTTGCATCGTCAAAAACCTTAAAAATCTAATACAGAGTTCCTCATAAGTTTTTAGTACTTATCGCTATTTAAAAATATTAAAGATATACAGGCACGATTTTTTTTATAAGCATTTCAAGTTCAAATTATGACAAAGTTTGATATTTAAACGAAAAAAAAATGATGGCAAAGTAATTTTAATATTTTTCAACTGCCATTGTATCAACATAATAGGAACCTTGTATTAAATTTACAAGCTTTTTGACCACTGACTACTATTTTATTGACATTTTTAGAGAAAAAAAAACCTAAAAAAATTTGAATCTGAAAATGTTCGTAAACATCTCAAAACCAGTCAAAATATTTTGCAAATGTTATAGTGTATACGATCATTTGTTTTAGAGTTACACCAAAAGCTGATTTTGTTCCCGTTTTTCCTTAATTTTTTTTTTTAAGAAATTCGCAATAAAATTAGCCAAACTCGACTCGCAATATTATTATTATGCATTCGGCAAAGTGGTGGGGGAAGCAGCTCTGTGTACATCTAAGAATAGGATAAATATGATACGGCAGACAATAATAAAGTATCAAAGTGAAGTTTTGATGCAACAATAATATTAGTGTGATGTATCCATACGAGTGAAATAATGATCGACACGAAATATGATATAAACATCATTGCACTGGTAATGCGATATACTTATATAGTCAAACACACATGAGTATTAAATAATATTATATAAACAGTATACACTGTACCACACAAAGTTCCGTCAGATATTGACAAATCAAACCGTAAACACGGCGTAAACATATAGCCGTTGTAAACTGCAGTTGTTGCGATGAGGTGAACGCACACGATTTATCTGCGCGTACAGTGAATATATACGCTACCTGTATAAATCTCGAACACGTGTGCAACGATATTATAATTATAATAATTATTACAAAACGTGCTGGTCGTAAGTATTGAATAAAAAAAAAAAACGGTACTTTTTCGTATATATAAACTGAGTAATTAGGCACCGCGTGAGTGGTTATAATCACGTGTGATGGAATGCCGAGAAAATTATTATCCAGTAAACCTGCCAAGTGTTAGGATGAAATAGAACGTGACAGAGAATATTATTATGACGCCACGGCACGATTATTAATGTTTTGATACAAACCGCTGAAGGACTGTTCATAATAATAACAACAACAACAATAACATGGTCGTATTAGAATACCTGAAATGCAGTGATTGCAAATATCCTCCCTCACCCTTTTTCACGTCGATCAATATTTAACTATTATATTATTATTATATTATTTGACTCGATACTAATCCATCATTTGAGTAATTATTCAAATAATATCAAATACCTTCCTACACCGGCTGTGATAATATATAGGTACTGATGTGGTACAGACAGCTTTTGAATTTCGTTGAAATTAATATTTTAATATCATTGTGTTACCACTTTTCTATGTAGGTACCTATATGGTACCTATATGGTTGGAAATTCGTCGATAACACGACCGCATATTTTTGTGTCAAAAGAAACTTTTTCTAGTAGAAAATATGCTTCGATCATAAGCTTCGTGTGAAGTTTCTGGTTGCAAATTGGATCTAGATAGTACGTTTAGGAGGTCAAAATCAAAAATGCTCAATACTTTTTTTAAATAATGAGGAATTATGACAAAAAAAAATACAAACATTTATAATATTACAGTGACCTGTTCAATGATCATTGACGAGATATACTTGACACCTACTGCACAGTTACCTACTTCACTGCTTTTTTAAAAGTCTGTATGGGACAACAGGGTAGGTACGTACATAACAATTACTAAGCCATTAATAGAGTTTAGGTAGTGCAGACCTACTCATTAAAGGTAGCAGAAAAAATGAGGTATATAAAATAATGTATAGGTACCTATTACAAAAAATCCCTATTTTTTTTTAATTTGAATGTAAATCAGATAATATGAAATTTCTGGTTTGAATATTTTCGAGACTTTAAGAATTGGTTTAATTATATTATGTAATATTTATAACCGGAAAATACAATTAAATATATCGGCATCTCAATTTACGATATGGTCATATGAATAAGGATGATAATCTGGGAAAAAAGGGGGATGGTTCCGCCCTCATATTTTATAGTGATGGAAAAAATATTGTTTTGACCTCGAGTTTTACGCTTTAATTCATTCAATATTACAACACATTTTTTTATTTTAATCAATATGCTTGAGCTTGAATGTTTTATTTTCTATTACTGTAGTTTGTTATCAAAACTATGAATATTGTAATAGGTACACTTAAAGTTTTGGTGATTATAATTATATAAATAATACAATATTGATTTATTATTGATACATTTTTTTAGTGTAACCAGAGTGTCACCTCCTCCACCACTATGTATTTAGCTTATAGGAAAAAAAACTTATTAATATTCTCCCCCCCCACCAAAATTAAAAAAAAATTACTTCAAGTTACGCCACCGATCACGTGAAAGACAAATTAAATACACCCATACAAAATGTCGCATTGCTTCTGAAAACGCCCAGAAGCAGTTCGAGTTGAAACACCTACCTACACACTTCACTATATATTCGTGAAGCTGTTCGTGAATTGCTCTATTTAATGTGGAAAAAAAAGTATACACAATAATATGCTAATATACGATAAACCAAAATATTTTTATTGTATTCTGTACAATATGCTTATATAATAAATAATCAGATTGACCTACAGATATTAACTATTAATTCATTGATTATAAATTATAATATTATATAAATATAATATAATCAATGGTATTAGTCATTAGAATATAAATCGTTTTAGATGTTGTGCATTTTAATATAACAATATTTTAACACGATTTGATAAGATTGATTATAACTATGCACACTATATTTTCTATTAAAAGTTACCAATTGTTTACAATAATATTGTCAATGATAAAACAAATTAAGTCAAGCAACAATTTAACAGTAGGCACCTATCTAGAAAATAATCATTATGTTAATTACATGTAATATTATTATTGCCTTAGGTACTCATTTATAAGTACAGTGTTACAGTCGTCAATCATACAATTTTGCCAGATAACGGCAGCCTCGATATGCGTATGAAATTGCCTTGACTTCAATTTCATTCTAACAATAGTAGTCATATTTTTTCATTATTATTATTATTATTATTAACATTGAAAATAATTGAAGGCATTGTTAAATATTACATAGACATAAATGTAGTGATTTATTTGTTTATCTAACTGCGTGACATTTTTAAAACGCTCAGCGCTCTTTTGCATTAATTCAAAATATAAAATCTTAAGAAATATATATTACTGTTAAACAACATAAAAGTAGGTACCTATGTCGGTATTTTCGGCAAATTAAAAAATAACTCGTAAGATGCTGAATAGTATAAGAAATTGAAATCTGTTCAGCGAATACATCGACACGGTTTTGCCAAAAAACCACTTTTGCACGGTAAACGATTTCACTAGTAATCACTTTAATAATTATAAAATGACGTGCAGATATTTGCAATTTGCATCGATTTATTCAAACACAATATTATTATTATAAGTATGGAATTCATACGGAAAAGTTTTTTTGATTTTAACGGTATAAATATATTCAATGAATTCATCGAGAATTTCACGTTTCTAATATCCGAAATATAGTGAAGAACAACGAAGTAACAGTGAACAAAATATTACAATATGGCCGAGCAAACCATCAGTTCGGACTAAACCTTGACCATTTTTGGATAAACCACAATATATTATTATGTAATAATTTATCACTGCTTTCAAATTTAATAAACACACGGTGCTAGCCCAACTTCAGTATCTTCAAATCGCGTTTTACGGGTAAGACTTGCTTTTGCGCTCAGTATGACAGACCGTATGATCATTTTTATATTTTATAAAGTGTTTCATATCACATTTCAAACGACGTCGCGGATTCAATGGGTATACTATAGTTTTCATTCTTTATAGTCGAATGATGATATTTTTTTTTTATAAAAATATCTTTTGGAGAATCACAAGGATTCTGTACAAACAACAAGACGTCGAGACGTATTACGAATCAAACAAATATTACATGAGTACGTCCATGTTGTTTGCTTATTATTCGTCAGTATATAGCATTATAGCTACCTTAACACCTATGCGGATTGATGTTGAACGTGATTATTTTACATCCACGACTGCCATTGATGTGAATGTATAAAACAAAAAATACGTCTGCTACCAGAGTTCGGTGCTTACTTTCTCCGTCAATATATAGGTACTCGATAACCTTAAATCACTATCATCATTATTTGTTATTCACACAAAAACAATTTCCGGACCACGTGGGACCATCACATTTGTCATTTCTCCGCCGGCGATGGACTGCTAAAACAAAAACCACCACATACACCTCATACGTGATCCATGGTTTTTCCGTCTTCCGCGTCGCAATGTCGCAGACTAGGGTCAAATTATGCACTGAAGTCGTGTACGATAAATAATTGAAAACATTAATATAATATAATATTATGGACGCAGCCACGACTGCAATCGCATATCCTCGATACCGCACTTTTCGTCGAGATATTGTAACATAATATACCCACGCAGTGCGTATACCGAGATGTACAGGTGCCTAAGCCGATCGTCTCGTACAATTTATATTATCAATTAACTACGCAGATGACATTGTTTGGGAGACGTCACGGCCACCGGTTTATGCGGTTATATATAGGTCACACGCGTTACAGGTGGACTTCGTCTCGAAAATCTGGCCAAACCATATGACGGTGGCGGCGCATGCACTCGCTAAAATTCGCCTACATGTATTATAAGATTTAAAATGTACGTCAAGCAAAGAAAGTAGTTTGATATACTAATCTTTAGGAAGGATCGTATGATTTGTATCGCTGCACCAAACCAAATCATCTCTGATTTTAAATGTGTACGCTTAATACGAATAGAGCAGAAAGATTTATTATAACTCAATTCATCCAATGCTGGTCGAAAACGAGTTAATAAGTTACAGTTAAGCAAACTTTTTTTACTCAACGTTTTTGCATTTAATTTTTAGTGACTTAACTTTTAAGTTTTATTTAATAACTTTTATTAACATTATTTTACTTAATAAATAATAAGTTACTTTTAATTAAATGTAGGTAAGTCACGTTGATTTATAAGTAATATATAAAATAAGTAGGTCCTATGATTACTGATCCTAGTATCCTACATGAACAAAATAGAAAATTTAAAATGTAATTGTGAATTTACTTTTTAATGCCATTGGACAGAATTCTTTAATAAAAATAACTTATTTTTGGTGGCATTTAAGTAATATCAGCTATAATAATAATGCATCCGTATAAAATAAACACTAATAGGTAGGTACAATCCTCAAAATATTAAATTATAAAATATTTTCATCATGAAATAAAATAAGATATTAAGAGAATATCACCGTAGGTACCTACTGTTTTTTTTAATAATTGGCCCACGAGCAAAATATTGACAAAACCAGGGCTTGCAAACGTTATAATAACGTTATATTTGACAAAAACAATTGAAATTTGTAAATGTAATTATAACAAAGAGTGACAATCAAAAATGATTAATTACCGCAAAACAAAACACAACGGTTAACAAAATATATTATATATAATTAAACGAAAAATAATGCAAAACGTTATTTATAGATTATCATTGACCGAAAAATAACGCAAAACGAAATATTTTAAAATCTATTTTTTTAAATGTCTATTGGTTTCATAGAAACATTTATTTCATGCAAACAATCTAAGAATTGATTATATTATATTCCGTATCAGAGACATTACCTACCTGCATCAGTTATTTTTTTTTAAATTTAATAGGTACCTTTTAACACTATTTTAAGTAACGATAAACGCAAAACTTGTATAACGTTTTATTTCTAAACAATAATAAACACTAAAATTGACATTTTAATTGTAAATAACATAAAATGGAATTTTTTTTCAAATGCAAGCCCTGGACAAAACTCATTCACCCAAAATGTTTGTTGTTTATGTTTTAGAGTAATCTTGGAGTTAAATCATAGAGAATTTTCACATTTTTTGAGGGTATATGACAAATGGATTTGTCTAAATACTGTCTCAAAATTAAAAACAATTGAATATCCATTTAAATTTACAATTTTTTTTTTTTATTCATAAAGTCAGTTATAAAGTCAAATATTAATAAAATATAAAAATAATATATCAATCCCTCCAAAATATTATCCCATAAAATGTTTGCAATAGGTGATTTTACTCTAAGATTGCTCAAAAATAATAATTATATATGCGTTGATCTATGTTGCACGTTGGCGTGAGATAGAAAACAATTAATGTTGCGCAAATATATCTTAAGTACCTATGTAAGACATATTATATTAGAAGCTATTAGTCATTATTACTGCTTAGTAAATGTATTGCCTGCGGACAATGATATTTTTTATTTTCGTAATTTTAAAGTTTAACTATCTGATGACTATGTTTTATGAATTAAAAAAAATTACTTAACTTAAGGCGGTAAGTTTACTTACTGACTTGTTGGTTTCTATGTATACCTAACTCTTAACTGAGTCTTCTATGATTGGTCAACTATTAACTTAAAACTGTGCGGTAAAAAAAAATGTGTTATCAACACTTAACTCAGTTAAGAAAAATCGTTAACTTGCCCAGCCTTCGTCAAATACTGGAATACACCACTGGACCGGGTGTACCATTAGGAAAAAAAAAACATCGTCGAAAACAAAACGGACCGCCGAGCCGGCCGATAACGAGTTTTGACGAAGAGAAATTACATTTTTTGTGCCTCCGCCCCTCCGCCGTCCGGTGCATATAATAATATCATATTATATTATTATTTCGTACCCACACGTTACACGTCGTATTATTATATTTTTATGCAACGAAATACACGCGAGCAGGCGCGCGCATTATGGCACCAGCTATTCCGCACACGATGACGTAACAAGGTATGGCGTACAGTGTCATTGATTAAATATACAATGTACATTATAATGTTTAATCAATGACGGTGTGTGTGTGTGTGTGTGTGATGCCTATACAATGTATAGGGCATAGGTATAGGTTAAGGATTTAGGATGTAATGTACCTATATAATAAATATACAAACCTGCCCGGAGCTGATATTATTATAATACAATATCATGAGTACAATGTTTATATATATTTTGGCGTGTGACGTTCTGTCGTCCACTGCATATACTATATGATTATCTGCAGTAAGTACGTATTATAATATGATAATAATTATACTAGATAGGCACCTATTGTGGCTCAGAAGTATACAATACTATAATATAATATACAATATATCTAAACGGCGAGCAGTGTCCGCGACGGTCACTGCAGGTCACTTCTACTCACTCGTGATACGCGATCTCGTCGTATACACCTTATTGTAACGCGCCCAAGTGTGCTGTATATATATTATATTTTTGTATATACATGTACCATACCTATGTATAAATGTATAGTGCATGTGTGAGTGTGTGTGTGTGCGCGCGCGCACGCTGGTCGGTAGACGAGTGTGGTAAAAATTTCTACAAGATAAAAAAAACAAAATCATTCTGGTTTGGTCGTCGTGTGCCGGATACCAATATTAGGTATAATGTGCCGGTAGAACAAAATTTAAAAAAAAAAAAACTGCAATCCGTCCTCGGGCGTTTTTGTTACGGATTTAGTAATTATTATTATTTTATTTGCAGCGGCTATGTATTTTTCATAATCATAATTACTAAGATATTTATTTAAGTTATTAATTCACAAAATTACTTAAAACAATTTTGTTATAGGCATATCTGTTTAAACTTTAAAGTTGGTCCATAGGTATACGTGAGTTTATAAGCAAAAGTGTTTAAAGTTGCCAAAAGTCAATTTATAGTTTAGGTTAACAGTGAACTACATTTTCAAAGTTAAGCTGGTTAAGGAATGTTCCTAAATGAGTTGTATTTATAATTTAAATAAAAAAAACATTTTATGGATGAAATTTAATTACGTTCATTAATGTATGTTAATTATTAAAATCTACTGCCTGCAGGTTAAAAATGTCCATCATATTATAGGGTTTTTACTAAGGCATTAGATATTATAAAATTATATATATTTTTCATTTATTTTTATGAAAAACGATTTGGTATTATTAAAAGAACTGAAAAAAGTCGTGATTGTTGAACGAAGTGAGAACATTTTTTAAGATACATTTTAATAATATACGTTGTAGGTAAGTACACGAAACAGCGTATTGTGCTATTGTGCTAATATATAAGACGTTATAAAGCATTATATCCCCCCCCACATACACACACAAAAAATCATCACGCTAAACTTATACTCCGCAGACCATTTTTTAAAAAGTATTTTACCAAAAGAAAATTATAACAACCACATGAATTACCATTTATTCTACTCCTACAGCTTGGTTAGTTATTATAATATCATCGATATAAAGTTTTCACTTTTCTGCTATTGTACAAAATGTAAAATTAAAATGTAAAAAGTTACTGTTGACTACTTGATTGTATATAAATGAAATTATGAAAAAAATTAGTGCCATGTAAATTTAAAGATCACCGTCTGCATTTATCAAGATTCGAGAAACGCCGCTCGCCTATGTTTGGTCAAAAGCGGTTAGGTTTAATACCTAGTAGGTATGTGACAGTAATTTTATATTTTTTCCAACTTTTATAAACGTATATTATAATATCAGTCCGTTCATAAACCAAGAACAATTTGTTTTTATTTATCTCACAAACCTATAAAATCGTAAATGCGATTATCGTTTAATTTGTCATAAATATTTCTGTTTGACGCTGGTCTTTGAACACGGATCTAATAGGTAGCCAGCTAAGACCAGCTAAGACCGGCTAAAACTGTGATCAAACCCGATATCCGAAATAACCAGACATGGTATATAATGTTTTCAAAACATACCGGTAATCCGAAAAACTTGAATAATTAAATAAATTAATATTTCTATTCAACAACACCGAATACCAAAAATCAATAACGGTTGTAAAATGAAAATTTAAATCTATAAACACTGTATAGGTACGCATTACTAATTATCATTTTTATAAACTATTCTTTTTAGAAATTATGATTTGATTGTTGACTAATCATAATATTTTATTTGCATTACAAACACACCCAACAACTAAATTCACAAACACCGAATTCAAATTTTTATTGTCAACGCCTAAAATATATTTTATTAAGAATTTATCAACATGGTTTCGATACCTGAATTATCAGTTGCACTAATGTTTACACTAAATATTGTTTAATAATATAAATAGTAAGTACCCAGCTAAACCTAGTTATACAATTAATATAAATAAAAATTCTAATCTAATTTCAAATATGCCAAAATGTAAATAATTTATAATGATTGATCAAAAAAAATAAATAAATAAGAAGAAGAATTACTAAATACAAATATACATTTTCAATAATAAAATATTAATTACATACGATCATAAAACAAATCATATTAGAAATAATGTTGTGAACTAAAAATAAATTTGTTGATTAAAATTTAAAGTTTGACACATCTTAATGGTACCTATGGTACATTGCTACAAATCTAAACATAATAACCGTATTCGTGAGTCTGAACCAGAATTAAGTTATTTGAGTTCAAAGCCGTGGTCTGATAGTTAATTAATTTTATAAAACGTCCAATGCATACCATACTTTGTAGCTAACGTAGCTAGTAGTTAATATTGCATATTTTAATTGTATGTAATAAAATATATTTTCAATTAATTTGAACGACTATGTTGAACATAAAATAACGGAAACAAGTGTTAATAAATAAGCCTTTAATCACTTTTTTATCAAAACACTATTATATTAATATAATATTGTAGTTGGATTATATTTGTATACCTACTGATTTTGATTTACATTATGTATACTGTATAGTGAGGTACCGTAAATTACGTTTCAATCTAAATAATAATAATAATTAGAATGTCGAATGAAGTCTAAAGTGTATTATAATAAAAAAAAAATTAACGAAGTGAAACCAGAAATAATAATAAGTTTGTGTGTGCAATCCTGCGGTGAAATTATCTTATAAATGAATATCATAGCATTATAATATGAGCGAATGACGGTCGTCGGATATAGGTAGGATAAGGTAGGTTGTACAGTGTAAGTGCTACTTGAAGTTTCAAGATTTAAATTTTTTAATAGAATCGTTTGACACGTGCGTGTAGTTCTCCTCCCTCCCCCGAACCAAACCAATTTATTTGAAAATTATGTAGTCACTTTGCAAATATTTGCATATCATTTTCCAGTGTGATGTAAAAAAAATAATAATGGGAAGACCAACTTTGCGCAGGCTCCCTTTATAAGCTAGGAAATGGTACCAAAATGTTGCAATTAATTTAAAAATATAATATTGATCTGAAGGGGCACGCACGTCCGTTTGAGATTGAAAAAAAGAATCATCTACAGTGTGGGGCCAATTAAAACATAAATATTAAAACCGTCGAACAGCGACGAGGGAACCACCTCCGTCACCGTATCACTTTTACTGTAGGTTCATGTTTAAGTACCTATAATGTACATCGCGTGGTAGTATCGGACGACGTGTTAAGAAGACGAGGCAAATGATGATTAAATTACAAGTTTATTAACTACATAATAACTACAACTATTGAGTTAGGTACTTAAAACAACTGGTAGCGATGTCAGTCGTAAACCGAATATAGTAATTAAATTTCCATATGAACACCTGTCTGCTTGCCTACGTACAATAAATAACAATATTAATATTAGTATTACCTATGTCGATTGTAATGTACGTATAACCGATTCGTTCACGCTCGCTATTTCTTTATTGTGAGCCTTCCCAGAACAATACTATGCCCACACAGAATGTGTTGTAAAACTCATTAAATGTACAAAATATAAACCTAATGTATCGTCGGAACTCGTGCGGAAGTGTTGCGCGACGTTTCCTATTAAACCAATAATTACAGAAGTAATATAGAATTGCAGACAATCATAATATCATCCGCTTGAATAAATAAACGACGTATGTGAGAGATTTTTATGGTTTTCCATCTCATTTATATAGGTACCGCAGCTGGCTGAATACCTTTATTTGAATTTTATATTATCTCGTCAAACCGTCCGTTATATTACAAAAAAAATGTGCTCTCAAATAAGTTATAAATTTTGTTCCTGATCAATATTAATATTTTACCAAATTGAAGTAGATAGGTACCTACCATAATGATATAAAATCTAAGCAGTCCCTGCCTCTATAGTATCGTCTAATTACGAAATATAATATAAAATTAAGAATGCTCAAAAAAAATTTAATTTAATAATTTAATATTTATTAATCTTATAAAATATACTTTTCTTGTACAATAACCAACGCAACAACCAATTAATTCATTTTTCTAAATACGTATTCTTATTTCGCAACGAATACGTAAAACCGTTCCCATTACATCATATTACTACACTATAAACATGGCTGGAAAATAAAATATATATATATATTAATAATGAATAATTTTTAGTGAATAGTTTTTTTAAAAAACAAGCATAGATAACAACATCTTGTTGTTCAGCGTGGTTATAACTTATAACTTATAACTGTCTTGCAATGGTTGTGTACCTATAACCTATATTATATTACATTACTTATATATAAATATATTATAATATTATAGAATTTACATTTATATTATACTAAATATATCTAGTCCAATAAGTAATAAAGATCTATCGACGTTTTACACTAATAAGTCAGTTTATTCAGTGTAATTATCTTGAGATATAAGTATAAAAATAATTACAAAAAACTCGAAGAAGTCTAAAAACTTTTGGGCAACTCTAGTTCAAAACGCAGTTGGTAGTTAATATTTAATACAAATAATATAATAATGTAATTATAATCGAACAAATAAATTAGGTACAATTCGTTAATGTTAATGAGATCTAATATGTAATTACTCATGTCATAGTCATAATATTATACTCATGTATATTGATGGCTTGCTAATTATACATCAACATTTTTTTTTTAAAAACGATGTAACAATAAATCTTGTCAATGTCATTTAGTATCATTATAGAGGGAAATTTACTATTAATTTAAATATGTTTGAAAAAAAGTGAAATTTGTCAATGCCTAAGAATTACTTCGCTCAAACGCTTAGGTACATTTATTTGAATTTTGTTTTATTGTAGCATTTTAGGCTACAGAGGCAACTATTTAGAGTTTTCATAATAAGTATTAAAATTAATAAGATATTATATACTATATAGTATAAATAAAATAAAAATAGTTACTTGTTAATAATGAATTATAGTAGATACTTATAATATTAGTATCAGTGATAACTGATCCATGAGTTTGTAAAATTTTTACATCGAATATAAATATATATATATAATATATATAAATTGTGTTGGTTTTGGTACTCGTGCATTATTTAGTAACATTTACCATTTAATAGGTTCCTACCTATAATCATTTTTTTTTATTTTAGGTAATTATAATACTTAATATAAATCAAATTTAAAATTAAAAGTGTTTTGTGTATTTTTAAACTATTACCTAGTGATAAACATTTTTTTAAATATAATAGAAGTGTAGTCAAAATATAATTAACTTTGTATTATAATTATTGTAAAACATACCTACAACTACATACCTAATAAAAATAAATAATATCATCAATTAATGTTTAGATACATACAAAAGAAGTTATTAAATTAATTAATCTCGAAAATAATGATGATTATTTAGTTTACTAATTGCAATTAAGTACACATTTTTATTGTAAACTAAGTTTCTCGTCGTACTATCACAAAATATTATGTTATAACCTATAAACCATGCCTTGTAGACAATAGGTATAGTCTACTATATAGCACAACAAATTACATCAGATACATATAAAAATATATATTATTAACTTCATTCTCAAGTTAGAGTCTAGAGATTACCAAGCAATAACCAAGTAAGGTATCAATGTAAAGCATGTTGGTTAATTAACTCAATCAAAACCTACCAAAATTGTAAAAAATAAATGAATGTATTAATTAGTTTCTCACTGATGATGTATTGATTTTGTGAATACCAGTACCTATTTAGTACCTATATATGTATAACTTAGAAGTACACCTAGAAGTTGTATAACGATTGAATACTTTTAAAAAACAAATTTATAAATAATTTTCATATATATCGAGTGCACTATATATTCATTCATAAACGAAAACTTGTAATACTTGAACCCACCCATAATGTATAGGTACATATCGAATTTATTAACTTTTAAGTAATAAGTTATTCGGAAAAAGAAAGATCAACAAAAACCTTCAACCGCTACGATATACCAAGTCAAACATAAAGAATAATAAATTAATAATTATATCATCATTGATTTACGACGGTCATCACAAAACTATACAATATTCTGAACATTCGGAACAAGTTTTTCTTACATAACGCAAACGAAATATAAGACATCCGTAGAAATACTTTTTATTTATAGACATAAATTAACATAATAATTTAATGCAATACCATTATAGGATCGTTACCCTCTGTATATTTTTATACATATTTTATTTTTCTTATATTTGTTTATTTTTTTATTTGTTGTTGACATTGATATTGAACATAATATATTATATTATGCACAAATGTATAGTATTATGGTATCTCGTTTTTTTGTTTTTGACTTAACAAATTGTTACGAACACAGCAATCTTATTCAAATGACCATAATCTAATAAATACTAAATAGTCACTCACATAAGTACGTCCGATATTTTTAATTTATTTTAACAGGTTTGTATTTTACTAAAATGAATAGGTAGTCTTATTTAGGTACCTATACAGACGCAAGATTAGATTGCCATATTATGTACGTTTTGTATATTTTGCATTTTTACATTTCCAAGTGGAGGAAAATATGCAGTACGATCGATTATTATAAATTTTCTGCCAGCCAGCTATACAGGTATTACTTTTATTTTGTGTAATCGACAATCTATATTAGCAATAAAAAAATACGTTTTGAGTACCCACCGGATATGGGTATTCGTAATAACGCCTTGAACTTTTCTTCGGTCAGTGTAGTAAAACTCATTTTATCGGAGCCATTGACGACCCAGAGAATAATAATAGGAAATAAACTTTTGTGTACATTACTATATATTATGGTGTTATCACGACACCCAGTAATTACAACATTATGTGACGTCTGACGAGTGATGTATGACGTGTAGCAAGGACACGCGGTGTAGGTACCAATAATTAGTGCGTGTATTATACACGGAGTATACCATCTTTATTGGACCGCGCAGTGCGTATTATATTATAAATAATTATGTTCATGGTTTTTGTTTTTGTTGTTATATTGTGTTAAAAATCCAACGAGGGTTTGATATTTTGCAACAATTTTAAATTAATTTAAACATTTTTTTGATTTTAAAGATGTATATATAAGAGGTACCTATTGTGTTTGTGTTATTATTAACGAATTTTACGTTTCTATTATTATTTTTACTTTTTTAACAGTTATATTTTATGTAAGTATTGTATTTAATAGGTACTAAAAAAAATACATAATTTTCCTCTATTGGATATACTATAGTTGATATCATAATATTATTATATACATAATATAGTAGGTACCCATCTTTATGGCCAAACTTGACGGGACTTTCGAGTTATGAGCTGCATGTTTAGAACTACCTACTGCAGTATGTGAAATCTATATTTTACAGGTGCATTATACAATTTTTAAATTATTGACTGCTGATCATCGTCATAAATTGTACAATCAAATTAAATTAATTTGTTCATTTGATTGCTATTAGATTATATTTGTTAATTGTTTATGTAGGTATAGTAATGGCTTGATGAATGCATTATTATTGTTTGTACATAATATTATTATCTCTACAATTGTATTATTAAAATTTCACTGGCTATGCATAAGTTATACATATAGAGTAAGTACCAACCAACCTACTTATAAATTGTCGCTAATGTCTTGAACTTTTCTTCCATCAGGATCGTATAACTAATTTTATTGCACTGTAATACATTTGTGTGGCGACTTTCCCAAAGAATGATAATACGATATAAATAATAATAAAAAATATTGTTTTGTACACACTATATATATAGATACCCCCTATACGTTTATACGGTGTTATCAAGGCAATCGGTTACGATTTCGACTACAATATTTTACTGGCATACATTATATTATTTTCAACGAATACCTATGACGCAAACGGAATATATAAGAGCTTTCCTCATTACTTTTAGATAACAATATTATGTTTTTTTTATTACTAAAACTATAATTTTTGTTATTGTTATTTAAATAAATAAATAAATATTGTACAACGGTATCTATCATGCATCCATGCATAAATAATTTATGGATCTCGCACTAAACACCATATTATTAATAATACACGTAATTTTTTAGTTTAATATTATCTATTTTTTCATTGAGATCTTACAGCGTTCAGTAAGTGTATATTATGAAAATGTTAAAACATATTTTAAAAAAAAATGTTAACCTATACCTACCTACATATAATTTAGTATAACTCAACGATAATGATTTCACAAGAAAAAAAGATTTTATTAAAAAATAATTTAGTGAACTGCATAATTTACTATGCACGGATGTATTTTTAACATGATATTATATATTTTTGTGTTGTAATTAATTCCGATTTATCTGGCCTAATTAGTAGTAGGTATTGTTTTTAAAGCAAAATCTTTGTTTGATGCGTTGGCTAAACAACGTAGACATTACTCAATTAAAGTAATTTATGTCATAATAAATTTTAATCCCACTTATAAAATATCTATGCAATTTAAGATTCAGGCAATGCATTAACTAATTAAATAAAAAATATGTAACATTAATTATGAGCATGCGACTATATTTTGATGAGGTAATGAAAACATAACAGCATAGAACAATGCAGGCATCTGTGTTTATCAGATCTGTGTATAATTATTTAGAACTCATAACAGGCAGTTAAATAAAATTTTTTTCGTAACATCAATAATAAAACTTGCAGAAATTCGCTCTTTTCACCTGATATCAATCTGGATCATCCCAATAAGAATATTATTGATACGTACAATATGTAAATTAATTATATATCATACAGAACTTGAATATTCGTTCAATATTCACCGTACGCCAATATTTAACTGTGTTTTTATAAACGATTACAGAATAATTTTATCGACATAACTACATACCTATTATAAGTGGTATAAATTATAAAATGCATAATATACGATTCCAAATAGATCGGAATAGTTATCTATTGATTTTACAGTATTTTTTTTTTTTTACTAATTTCGAAAACTACTTATTCAAATAATTATATATATAAAGAGGTACACGTATAATCGCGGAATAGTTAAGCCTAGATCAGCGAGTACAATTTAATAAAACAGTGCCATAATAATACTTATAGTTAGATATGATTGAATGACCGAAAACTACAAAATAATGTGTATAATGTATATGTAATTAAAAATAATGGCATGGTAAAATACTTAAATGTTTCATATTATGTAGAATAATAAAAAATAAAAGTAATAATTACGATGATATGAGCTTATTTTTCGAAATCACGAATAAGTAATCGTAACTGAATACTAATTATACTTGGTAGGTACTAATTATCTTAAACTCAGAACTCAATTTGAATAATGTATTGCTCCTCACCTATATTTTTTTATATTATGTTAATATACATGAATGAATAATTACAAAATATTATGTCATAATTTATTTTTTTCTGATAATAACTTATAACATTGTGTCCGTGGTATATATTTTCTTTACTATAATAGATATCAGATGGTTATTTTTGAAACAGAATAGTTCATTGTAACAGTGTAGGTACCTGTAAGTAAACTATACACCATATAATTATTCATTAGTTAACGTTTAACCTTAAACTCCTTATCAAGTCCACATGCATGATTATAGCGTCCAAATATGGAGTTCTGCCAAACACTCTGATTTAAATAAAACCCATAAATTCCATAGACAGCCAAAATACCTTCGTCTAATCACAAACCATACGTATATTCATTCAGATCTCCATATGCCACCAGTAGATAGTCTTCTCAATGTCTCATCTGTAATGTATATAGTCTCCATATAAAGTCGTCTATGCCACTTCTTACTCACATGTGCCCGATATTTTTTATATTTTCATGTATTTAATTATTTATTCGAAATTCTTATTTTTTAAATAAACATTTTGAAAACGCATTTTAATTTTTAACAATTATCGTAGTCATCATTATGTATTAGGTACCTACCTACCTATCTATGAATTTATTTTTAAATAAAATTGTATTAACATCAAATACAAAATAATACAATTTGTATTAATTATGAATATGGTTACTGATAAGATTGACGTGGGGAGAAATAATTATTAAGCCAATAGATATATTTTACATAAGTGTTAAAGGATAATTAATTATTAGTTGTGTTTGAAATTGTAATTTATTTTATACAATTTACATTATACGTATTACGGACTTACCTAGTACCTATATAACTTAATTTCAAAGTGGACTTATTTATTTGTATGCTCTCGCGTAGAAATCAATAACTACGATTCAGTACTTCGAAACAATTTTTTTCCCGAAAGAAAACAACATTTTAGTGCCAAGCTAATTATTAATAATCATTTATGTTCTAGACAATTTTTACATAAGTGATTTATATTTTACCGGATGTAAAGGAAAAAGTGTAGGTACCTATTTAACAATCAGACATAATAATCCTTAGACACGAATCTCAACAAATATTATTATTAATAAATGACAAATTTTATCATTTATTTGCACATGCACTTTCTATGCAGGCAACTAATAGGAATCCTAATTAATGATTATCAATTGCATGTATTACAATACTATAATTAAAAAAAAATAAACGATATTTTTTAGATCATCTAAATGTTAAAAAAAAAATGGTGGTTACTAATCACCGAAGTAGCAACACTTGTTTCTGTGCGGAGTGATACATGTACTTATTTGTCTTACACTTTAACAACTATTATGGAGTTTGTTGTTTTTTAAACAACCCGGTAAGTGGTGTCTGGTAAAAAATTGGATCATGTTTGTAGTAAAATAATCAGAAATAAGGAATATCCCAATCCTTTATAAAATAATGATTAAATTCAACAAAAAGAAATAACTGGAAAACGAAGCTAATTGATTTTGTTTAAGTTGTAATTTAAAAAAATATAAACTATAAAAACTTGAAATTTAAATTGACACTTTCTAAAGATGATTTCTATGGAATCATTTTCAAAATATATAATATACTTTTCTAGCGGTAAAAATCTCTAAAATGTAGGTAAGGCATAAGCGTAGCCATGTGGGTGGCGGTGGGCCATGCCAACCCCCTCATCTGTATCAATCAATTATAACAACATAAAAATAAATTAATATTTTTGATTGTTGAGTATTTATTTTCAATATTTTAGTTTTTCCCCCTAGGTATCCTCGTTTTAAAATCCTGGCTATGCCACTGAGGTGATACAAGATTGCTTGTAAGTAATTAATTTTTATAAAAATTAAAATATATGTAAAATACATCGGTACAAATTTTTTTTTGATCATATTTGAAGCTCAAATTAGTATATCAAGTACAGAATTATGCACATAATTATTATTTTCTTTATACAGTATAGGTAGGTACAGTTTTCAAAATATTTGGGTTGATATTTAGCTATTTATTTCACGTACTAATTCATATTGTTTTATGGGTACCTAGGTCGGTATCGGTGCAATTTTGGTTGTAATTTCTATTTTTTCTATTAATAATAATAAGTGTCGTGTGTCTATTTAATATTTATCTATACGAAATCAATCTCAATCCCACCATACTGCAAAATCACTTGACATACATAAATTAGGTACATTTGAGACAGTAGAACGAATTCCATGGTTATTTATTATGTGTCTACCTATATAAGAGTAAATATTTTACTCTTTTTAACTTAACTTTTACCTTTCCCGATTATGTTGGTATATAATTTTCACTCCGGCCATCACTGTTTCTATAATTTGGCAAACCGTAAATGATAATGCATGATAATTTGGTGGGCTGGAAGCTTTATTATTAATATTTTCTTAGTTGCCCAAGTTAAGATTCACGCATGATCAGTAATCACATTTGTTTTATGTAAAATAAATTATAGGTTTTGTTATTGAATATACCTACCTACCTACCACAGAGGTCATATATTGTAAAATGCATACATCAACAATTATTCATAAATTATGAATCATAATTGATTTTCTCGAGAGAAAACAAAAACAACGATTGTGATAAATTAAAATAAAAAATTTTAATTTGCATCATTAGGTATAGTGCATAATATTATTTAGAAATATGTTTTATAAATACCTACCTGAAAGTACATAATATATTATATACAAATTTTAAAATATTAAAATAAAAAATACCAGGTATACAGTCATACACAGTTACGTATAAAATATAAATACTTGTGTCTAGAATCTAGATATTTATTTATAATCATTTAATAAACGTCTAATTATTTTATTGAAATTATATTTTGGTTACTAAATTTAATCAACTCCAAAGAGAAAAATCGTTTAGCTAATTATAAATCTCGTCGTGCTTAATATAAATTATCAAATCTATACATAAGATACCTATATAAGTTATTTTCTTCTTGTTTTGTTGAACTCAATTACAAATCATATAATTAGTTATTATTAACTCTTATGAATATAAAAATGTATACTTTGTTGATCGACACATGTTTTTATAAAAACCTGGTAAATACATTTTGTTAGGTATACTTGACCTAAAAACATCTTCCCTGATGCATATGATTAAAGCCTAAAGGTAATATTTATCAGCACTATGATATTATAAAGTCATTAGAATTATTACACAGTATACTACAGTAGAGTATTTCACAATAAAACCCAACATTGACACAACTAGATAGACTAGAGAGGAGGGCTAAGTCTGAGAGTCCTACTCAATCGTTCGATTTTAGCGCATGAATCACTGAGTATAGGTACCTACTTAGACCCGAAACAGAAGTAGCACAAGCAAATATTTTTACTAAATTAATTTGTTATGTACATAACTACCTATTAAACTTCATTAATAAATTAGTTTAATTATAACTTAAGTTTTTTACTAGTTTTAACTAGAAGTTATAACTAATAAATATGTTAGCTGTAAAATTGTGTCATTAAAGAAACCTAGGTGTTTACAATTTGGATTATCTTATCTCAAGTAATTCAAAAACACAGTCATGGTGGTCATTATACAGGTACAATTTCATTAATTTTATATTTTGGCATCGATTTAAAAAGAAATCTATTTGTAGAATAGTGGAAAATAATAAAAGTAATGCATAAAGTCGATTGCATTACTTTTTTCACTGTCATCGGAAAACAACAATTTATAAAGGTGATTAATCATCATTAATTTAGGCATGTAAAAGAAAATCGAGTAATCTTGGCGTGATGTTGGGTTTACTAATTCGAACTGTTTGAGTTATTGAATTTGACGAAAAAAATGCATGTTACATGGATACTGCAATCATGTGCGCGTGGGCGACATTAACGCCAGTGTTGTTCTCGTTATCGTGTGATTATAACTCCATGTAGTCGTAATTTGATACGCGTCTTGGAAATAAGTAGAAAAACGCAAGAATACACCTTCGCAATAGTTTCGCCGACATGCCCGACTGCCCTAGCAAGTAAGAGCTAATAGAAAACGCAATAAATAATCTAAATGCTTTATAGTGGGAGCTGATCAATACGTTTTGTTTAATATTTCAAACACATCTTCTTATGTTAATTATTAACGCTATAACAATAATAGTAGGTATTATAGATATTAATAATATTATGGTAACCATTAAAATTATTAGTGCCGAACAGTATATACGCAATAACACAATAACAACAAATATTCAACAATTTTCAAGATTACTTTATGAGTAGCATATTATTATAATATTTTTTTTGTATAGTGAAAATTATATTTTTTTATTGTCATAAATATGACTGCCATTCCATATGCTGACGCTTACTATTATAGGCTGGCGTAGGTACATATTATTAACATATTATTTTACTCACCTGGAATATACTGTCTGACGAGTCTCAAAATCGGTCAAGTGTGCGACGACAAGACAAGTGTGCGTTTGATCGAGTTGTGTACGACTCGCGAGTACCGTGCCGTTTGCGCCTTAAACGCGGTTCGAGAATGACGACCACAGCCGGTTACCGACCCCTTCCGCCGTAGCCGAAATCACGTTCACTTTCTTCTGTTAATCGCGCGGTCCATCGATGCAGGCAGCAGCAACCGCGTGTGGTGTAACAAGTCCGTCGGCAAACCGGGGGAATTCTCCGCGCGCCATGTGTCTGCAGGTGCCGTTTTTTCGTTTCCTTACACGCGCGTGTCCGGCAGCGTTGAAAGCTTGGATATGGATTGAGTGAGTGAGTGAGAGGGAGTGAGTGAGTAAGAAAGAGGGAGATGCAGAGAGAGAGAGAAAGAGAGAAGGTCGGACAAGATAAAAAAACGCGTTTTGTATACGTTTTTTTTTTACGTAACCATCACTATCTTTTCGGTTCTAGTCCCGTTTCAAGACGCTTTCGGATAACCCCACCACCGATGCGGTGGTAACAAGTTTGTGCAAACTCAGTTACTTATTGTATTTTTTTTTAAATCAAGCTTTAAGAAAAAAAATCAGTAGAATAAAGGGTACAAATTTCAATATTTCTGTTTATTTAAAATACCACTATAGAACAACTGAAAATACTCAAAACCTTTTCAACATGTAACCCTTTTTGTAAATTGATATTATCTTTAGTGAAACGTTTCTAAAGTGGACATCATTGGTGAATAAAAATGTGTCCACAAAAGGTATCGACAAACCGAAGTTTCACCTACCTATAAGTTTCAAGTCCCTTATATTGATACTTTTTATTATGAATAACAAAAAAAACAAAACAAAATGTACTTAAATTTGGTAAAATCAAAAATGCTCTTTTTAAATTACAACCCACTTACATTTTCTACCGCATACATGGTGATCATAACACTTGATCTTTTCAACAACAAAAAATGATAGCGACAGACGTACGACAATAATAACACGTTAAAACTACGTATAATAATTCCTCTAAAATATTACTTATTTTAACCACTCCTCGCGGTCTCGAATATACGACCTTGTCGAGCGATCTGCCCGCTCCAGTTATTGTGAATTCGGATCTCGGGGAACAGCTAGATAAGGTGTTTTTTGGAAAAGAAGGAGGAATATGAATAATAAGAATATATCTGAATACCTAATAATATATTACGCTGGGTTGCGGGGACGTCAGTAGAGACTTTATTATATATTGACTCGTATACGATGGCTACTTAAGTCGTATCTCGGTAATATTATAAATTCAGCTCCTCCGGGTGTTATTTTTTTTTAGAGATCACCAAAAGATGACGTGCACCTTTCTTTACTGGTAGGTATAATGCTTTGCTGGATACCGTTTTAGAGTAACTGTCCTGTGCTGCAGTCATCATTGTGCTCCAAGCACAATATTATAGATGCACGTTCTTACTTAGTCCCATTATATATTATTATTATAATTTTTATATTATATATTATAATATATAAGTACATTCTCACCTCGTGGTCCGCCGAATCGTGTAGAATGATAATGAGCACGGATTTCGAAATCGGCTAATACAAAACAAAATATATTGTTATAGGAATACGTTTAGCACGAGTTTGTATGACGTACAGAATAATAATTCTAATAATAATTAATAAATATACACAACCGCATGTTATGAGCGATGATATTATATTAATTTATGGCGATTTACTGTTAACACGCAACAAAACGTTTAATCAAGAGTTATTAGATCTCAGTTTTGTGTATTTATGTTAAGTGTATAATATATGTTGTATACTGTATACCTAATAGATTTTATGGGATAAAACAATTTAGTACGTTCAACATATTATCACAACCTATAGGCTATAAATACATATTAACTTTAATTAAATTGAGTCGCTTAAATTTTAATTTTAATTTCCCAGCGAATGGCAATGGTATACCTATTGGTTTTACAATCTTTACAAATGCATAGGTGCAATTTTTAATTGTAATATCTTAGGATGTAAATATAGCACAAGACTTCTCCTCATAAGTTGTTCTTACTAGAGTTAGAAAAACATTAAAAATAATACATAGGTAGGTATGCGCAATATTTTTTTACAGACATTGCAAGTTCAAATGGTGATGATTTTAGATGTTTAAATAAAAATAACAATTTTATTAAAAGTACCTAATACAAAAAATATTAGTCCTGAGGACTGTAAACTTTTCATCGTTAAGTACGTACCTATCTATATATTATAATTTCATATACAAACAATAACATTTTCAAAATATTTAAACAATTTTAATCTATTTGTAAATTAAGCCATGAACTTATTCACACACCGTTCAACGATACACTGGTATTGACTTATAAGTTAATAATAATTATCATCATTATAAAATGGCATAGTATTATAATATGTATTACCTATATATCCAATAATAATACCTGTAAACATTTTTTTTTTTTTTTGAAAATTTTAGCACAACCTACCAAATAACTAATAGAAAAATAAACTACTTAGGTAGGTAAAGCATATAAAAAAATTATAAAAGATTCTTACTCCTTTCAATGTGCTTACGCTTGATACAAGCTGTACAACCTTCCCACTGTGCAATGGAAGTTACATAACATTGATGCTATGTTGAATATAGGTTTCAAAAAAACATCACCAATTAATATCAGCACGATATTATAAAACTGTTCCATAAAAATAATATTTATATGTCAAAAACTAATATTCTATATATGTTAATGATTCATCATTGACACGATATTACAATAAAACATGTATACGATATCATATAATTGTTATATAAAAATAATATTTATATGTCAACAACTAACATTCTTTAAATGTTTATGATTTATCAAGGACACGATATTACAATGAAACGTGTATACGATATCATAAAGTTGTTTCCTACAAATTTCAAATAATTGTATTATATAGTTGTGGTAGTTAGTTGTGGAGCAGCACCAAGGGCGAGCATAGGCGCAAATTGTGGGGGGGAGGGCTAAGGTACATATATGCACTACAAATTGACAAAATATGCATTAAAATATGCACTAAAAAGTTCGAAAATATGCATTTATATGCCTAATATTTGTAAATTATGCATTCAAAATAGGCATTATGTAAAAAAATCATGACCAATTTTTAAAATAATAAGAATAAATCCATACATTTTAAAAGTATTTTTATATATTTAACAGTCAAAATTAATAAAATTAAAAATTAAATTAATACTTGTAAAGTTCAAATAGCTTTGTCATCTTTATAAATCGTAATTAAGTAGTCAAAAAAAAAAACATGCAGATGTATGAACTTATACGAGCCTTGCTTATTAGGTATACTAAGTTGTTTTCAATTTTCGATTGGTGTTATATCCACGTAGGTGCAAATAACCTAAATTGTTTTGATCTAAGTCCCCCTAAAGTTCTCACACTAGGGGCAATGGTGTAGCATGGCTAATAGGTGACGTAGAGCTAAATTCAACTTGTGCATCCAATGTAGGTACCGATTGCGCGTTGCTATTTATTATAATTCACCAGATAGCCTGATTTTAACAAAAAAAGAATTGATTATGGCTTTTTAGTTGTCTTATATAATAAGTAATTAATATGACCCGAGGTTTCGCTCACATATATCGGTAGGTAGTTTTGTTATGATGAGTGATGATGAGTAAGTTACTTAGCAATCTAATTCAGTATAGTAAATACATTTTACCTTGTATTATTAATTTGTTATTGTTCTTATTATTTATATGCATTTATTTACTTGACTAATTCATCATCATGTATATAGGTATTAGGTACAAGGTAAGTACCTACTTTATAAAATATATACGTATTTTATGGTTTGTTCTATGTAAACTCTTTAAACATATGTATTTTGATTTATATTATTTACTTGAATACCTAGGTAGGTATTTTTCCTGTAGTTCTGTAAAATATATTTATGATACCTACTCATTTAATTGTGGAGACATTGAATACATGAATTCATGATAATATAATATTAGGTATATGTATTTGATAAAAACTTATAATATTTGTGTTATGTTTGAGCCATTTGAGGTTATGCTTAACAAAAGAAAGGTAGCCTTTAGGTGTCCTTTAGTTAAAAAAATGTAATATGATTATGCTGTATCTACGATGATGACGACAAATACGGTTATTATGGTTCATATGTTAAGTAAGTAAGTAATTAGAAATTTTGTTCACATAATGTAGATATGTCTAATTTTCTTTCCTTTATAAAGTATTAGAAAAAAAGAAATGTATGGTTTTGAATCATGTTATTTTACTAATAGATTCCTACCTAAAGTGAAAATATTACTAATTAAAATTAATTAATATAATAATATAGAGTACCAATCTTACTCTTTATGCTAATGTATAACTTTTCATTACAACAATACTGACGCCTGACGGACTCGAAACAGTTCTTAATCTTTGCCGTTAAAACTCGACTGTAAAAACACTAGGTGTTATATACAACAATTATACTTCAATTTCTATCGTCTTATACTTTGTGAAGTTAGTTTTATTAAGGTCCATAATTTTGGGTCTGGACAATAATTTCCTTTCAAAATACAACCTCTGTTGGTTTTGAACGATGATATTCATGTACAGTCATGGTTAAATATTACAATATGATTGATAGATGTGCAAAGTGCATATGCTATTTAAGCACGTTGCTAGACTTATTGTGACGTATCCTGCAGAAACACTATAATAGTGAGCTATAATAACTGTTAATGATAAATCAAGACCTGTTCATATTCGTCTTCCCAGATGTAATAATATTGTCACATACAAAAAGGGGCCGGAGTGGCGCAGTGGTCACACAGTTGACTTACGACTCACACAGTCATCGGTTCGATTCATAGCAAAGTGCAAAAAAATGTGTGTGATTCTACGCAGTCACCATTTTCCCGTGCTGTCGTCCGATTGCGTCATCCGGTTTCCAACTAGGTCCCACTCCACTGGGAGTGAAGACCGCACATGTCTCCTCTTGGAGAAGGGGGGTAGTATCATGCATATAGTGATATATACATAGATAAATAGATCACATGATCTCCCTACTACCCACTTGTGATAAGCATTGTCAAAGACCTTGAGGTCGTTACAATGAACAAATATAGAAAAAAAAAAAAAACATACAAAATACCTGTAACACCTGTCTGGCTATCTGTATCACCGACGACCCGATGAAAAATTTGATCAGTTTTCCTCAATGTTGTAAAATGCTTCCCACCCCCACCTTCCTATATCCAATCTTTGACTGAATCTTCAACTTGAATATACATATTATATATGGTACAATAGTCAAGCCAGGACAAGTTTATGATAATTTTTAATTGAGTTAAGTTAAGTTAATAGAAAATATTTTTAAAAATGTATAGTTAATAGTTATCCTATTTTTTTTTAACTCAGTTAAGTTAATAGTTATATGGAAACTTACAATTAACTTATTTGTTTATTTCTTTTTAAAATTCATAAATAACAAGCAATGTGGTTTAAAATAATAAAAATTAAATGTTTATGCAACATGTACCTATTATCAATAATAATTGTATTATATATTTTATTATTTATATATTATATCAACTTGGATTTGATTAAAAGTAACTCGTTGTTTATTTAGTTTAAATCAATAAAAATCAGTTAAATTAAAAATTAAGTTTAATGAAAGTTCATTTTTTAAGTCATTTATGCTTGATAATAGTTATAGTAAATTAATTTTCCTCATAATTTTGTTACACTTTAGACGAAGTAATGCAAAAGAGGGATAACAAAATAGCATAAAACATCAATGTTGTACGAGATTTAAAAGTCTCCTCGGTAGATATTCTAAATTTGTCTGACATCCTAATTTCATCTCAAAGATTTGAAGGTGCTGAATTAAAATATGGACCAGTGACAGTCGACAATACAGATCCACACAGTCAGTAAAGAGGTCAACTTGATCGTTAACTGTATATTATTATAATATATTTGTTGTATACAATTTAAATGGAAAATACTGCACAAAACAGAGATGAAATTATGGGCAGCGTATATTAACGTAGAAAACATTCAAAAGAATGATCGAAGACTCGATTTGTAGTTGACCGGTTGGTAATGTATTACAAATTTTATTTTTACTTTGAAAATCTTCGTAAAAGCGAACGTTTGCCAAAAAACGTCTGCGAAGTCTGCTGAAAAGTTCTCCTCTTTCTCTATAAGTTATCTCACTGGCCACGGCGGCAATTTATCGGTGTCCGTCGTTTTCGAATAAAATATCGTGTGGATTCTCGACCAGAGTAAAAAAAATTACCACCGTCAATTTAAGTCAAATAAATTGTATTTTTTTATGGCGTGCGTAAAGTTCAAATAGTGTGGAAATACGAGTGGAAATAAAGTATAGTAATAATTGTCGACGTTGTCCGAAATGTGCGCGTCTGTTCAACAGGCTGTTACATATCGTATCACGTAATACTTATGTCTTATATTATTATTATTACACTTATATTATACGATGCGGTATTCGGCACCGCGGGCGACGGAAATTATTACCAGTAAACACGAAAACGAGAAGGAGAGAGAGAGAGAGAGAGACGTCGACGACGTTGCACATGCTTCGCGTCAAAACGTAAACCGCTAAATATTATTATCGCATCAGCATTCAGCATCCATCATAATATTATTATAATAACGATATTGGCCCATAAAAATAATAGATATCCCGACGACGTGCCGATTTCGCCACGTTTTACCTTTAAAAACTATCGATAGATTCGAGTTGGTGATCTAAAATTGCACATTCATCGTAATATCGTAAATTTAACATTATTGTGATACTCAACCACGGTGTACAATAATAGATACTTGAAGATACTTGAAATTCGTATAGGTCCAAACCGCTGTAAAATTATCCTACAATATTATCCCATGTGAATGATATTATTATGCATTGCAAAATTCCCAGGACGTTTTTTTTTTCACACAGGTTCAAGCAAATGAATTTCTAGATATTATTACGATTCGCTGTGCCAGCTGCTGAAAACCGATTTTGGGTTTCGTACACCAATAGTATGTCAAAAATCAAAATACCCTCAAAAATTAATTTTGACTCTTCATTGAACTTGGAAATGTTTTTAGATTTATAATGTTTTGATGCCACGCGTCATGAGTCATGACTAATATTATTATTACCGCCGGTGATGGGCGGTGCATCAGAGGTTCACATAACAATATGGTATACATTATGCTGGGAAGACAAATTAAAACTAATGTATTATTTTTAATTAAAATGGAGCTTAATTTGAGAAAGTAAATATTGTTAATTTAAACAGTAAATATAAATATTTTTTAACTTAAAAATAATTACTCAATTTAATTATAGTATAATTTTTTATTTCTATTACATAATTTATACCCAAAAATGTCTGGTAAAAAAATATAATTATTCTTACACTTCAATTTCGTGAACATGATAGTAAAATTACAATTTTTTTCTTTTGAGAAACTTTGATGATTTATTTTATTTAGTCAAATATTTTTAAATGAATTATAATAAATATTTAAATATATTTTTTTTAAAAATGTATTTACGCGTTAATAATTTAAAATATACCAAATTATAATAGTTAAAATCTGAAATTCATAAAATTTGATTATATAATTGTATACTTATTATGGCAAGAAAGTATGTATTAACAATTTTAATAATGTCTATTCTAAAGATAACATTAAACTTAATGGATAATTTAAATAGATAGGTGGTAGCTTTTCCGTTATACTAATCAGTTAATTAGCAATGAATAATACTGAAAATTGTTGATCTTAAAAAACTTAAAAATAAACATTGTTGTTGTTAAAAATTAAACTATGTATTTACAATTAAGTATCAAAAATAAGTTTTAATCATCAATTTAGGTAGGTAAATAAAAGAAGGCTTTCATAAATTGTCATTTAATAAATCAATAGTAATTATCGAATATTTGAATACAAGCAAAAGCTTTCTTTAAATATCCATCAATAACGGTGTAGTAAGCAGTGTTCGGAAATAAACTAATTAAAAAAAATTAATTATTTATAATATTATAAATATTTATTCCAGAAATCAAGTCTTCTTTAGATTATTAAAATAATCTGAAGTAATTATCGATTCTTTCTTAAGTGTCTAATTTTGTAACTATACAAACCTACCTCTTATTGTATAATATATATTTTTTAGATTCTGAACGAAGTGATGAATGTATTGATTTTACAATGATGTGTGTTTTTTTTTTTTTTTTTGTGTCTGACGACAACTTTTGGAGCAGTAAAAATGCTTCGATTTTCAAAAGTTGTACCTTTTCTGAAAGGAAAGTGAATCTAGTTGGTACTTTGGGGGGTCAAAAGTGAAAATTTCCCAATACTTTTCAAAAGCGGCAGGAAAAACCTTAAAAAAATAACGGAAAAACGCGAATTTTTACGCAAAACCAATTTTTGACAAAAACGAAAACTTAATTTTACTGTAACTCA
>NC_042493.1:70569000-70570859 GCF_005508785.2 Acyrthosiphon pisum | reverse complement strand
CATTTAAAGTTCAAATTTTGACTAAATACGTAAAAATTACGGCAATGTTCAAATTATCTTAGACAGAAATTCATAAAAGTTTTTCTTTTTAATTCTAAGATTTGGAAATTTAATACAAGGCTCCTAACATATTTTTACAATAGCAGTTGCAAAATAAAAGGAATACATTGTCACAATTTTTATTTATAAGCATTTAAAGTTCAAATTTATACGAAATATGTCAAAATTGCGAAAATTTGCAAGTAATTTAGTGGTTGAAAAATCGTAAAAATTTTTTCTTTTATAACTAAGTTTTTAAAATTTGGTACAAGGTTCTCCATAAGTTTTTCTTTAAAAATAATATATCCTAGACTGACAAATCATCTCCGTTCAGAATCGTTTTTCGTATACAATGATATAATATCATTGGATTCAAATTTAATTCCATCCATTACAGTAACCCACTTGTAACCTACTGTACAGCAGAGCGACATCCACGACTTACCCGCCTTTTTTTATTTTATATGTATATATTACAATATTATAATAATATACTATGTTATATTTATAAATATGTATTAATTAATTCTGTATACAATATATTAGGTATAGGTAGGTACATTATAACATTATTTGCAACATAAATCATTTTAATTCCATTTTACAGTCTTTCATTCAAACAGTTTATTAATGATGGGATAAAATCTCTTTCACAATATCGAGGCCACAGAATAAACTTACCAAATTTCTAACATGGCATCGCAGACAATAACGGTACCTACTTAATAAATTATTAATGTGTGTTAGTATAAACATCCCCGCCGAAGTATATTTTTGTATTATGTCGCTCGGGCCCAGCCGGATCAACTATACAATAAATAAAAATAAAAATGATAAAAAACATGTTCTACCTACCTACCAACAATTATTGCACGTACGTGCTACACTGATATTTGTTTTTTTTTTTTTATGACTGAATATACAAAATGTTGAGCAAATGTTTTGAAATTGGTATTTGGTACCTGATGGTAGCTATTAATAACAACAACAATATTTCGTGCACGTGTAGTTCGCTCAAAGATAAAAACCGTAAATAATAGTAAATTATATTATTAAAATTATAGCAATAATAGGTCGAATACTCGTTTATAAGTATGTAGTGTTCAGTCGATCGTAAACGCTTATCGTGAGCAGACGTGCACGACCTCCGTCCGTTATCGCTATTCGCTAATGGCGTTCTATTCCCAGTTAAAATATGTCCCGTAATACCCCAAAACGTAATCTATCATCATCATCTACCAAAGACGGCGAACAAAAAAGCAAAATATTTGTTACTCCCAACAGATACGCCTCTCTCTCCGAAGATGCCGATTCTCCTCCGGAGGTGTTCAGCCCTCCACCCGTCAAATTGTCATCTCAGGATCAGCTCAATATACCGCCGGCCAACATGGAGTCATCCTCTCCTACTAAAGTTCAGACACCTCCCTTTTACGTAAGTGAAGGATACGAAATTTCCACGCTCAAAAACGCTCTATTTGATATAACTGAATCGTCGAGCATTCTATTTAAATCAACTCCTAAATATTTGATTATCCACGCTGACACCGTAGTTGCCTGGAACACTATTTTTAAATACCTAGCCGATAACGAGCAGTTCAAATTCCATACTCACTTGCCTAAGCCATTAAAACCGTACAGTGTATTTATCAGACACCTCCACCCGTCTACGCCTGTTGAAGACATACAAACCTTTATCACGGATAAAGGCCATGAAGTTATTCAGGTCACCAACATTTTACACCGTAGCAACAAAAATGCATTGCCTCTTTTTCGTATCGATCTAAAACCTGCAACCAATAATAGCGACATTCTTAATCTGG
>NC_042493.1:70480352-70568900 GCF_005508785.2 Acyrthosiphon pisum | reverse complement strand
TATAATGTGCCGGTAGAACAAAATTTAAAAAAAAAAAAACTGCAATCCGTCCTCGGGCGTTTTTGTTACGGATTTAGTAATTATTATTATTTTATTTGCAGCGGCTATGTATTTTTCATAATCATAATTACTAAGATATTTATTTAAGTTATTAATTCACAAAATTACTTAAAACAATTTTGTTATAGGCATATCTGTTTAAACTTTAAAGTTGGTCCATAGGTATACGTGAGTTTATAAGCAAAAGTGTTTAAAGTTGCCAAAAGTCAATTTATAGTTTAGGTTAACAGTGAACTACATTTTCAAAGTTAAGCTGGTTAAGGAATGTTCCTAAATGAGTTGTATTTATAATTTAAATAAAAAAAACATTTTATGGATGAAATTTAATTACGTTCATTAATGTATGTTAATTATTAAAATCTACTGCCTGCAGGTTAAAAATGTCCATCATATTATAGGGTTTTTACTAAGGCATTAGATATTATAAAATTATATATATTTTTCATTTATTTTTATGAAAAACGATTTGGTATTATTAAAAGAACTGAAAAAAGTCGTAATTGTTGAACGAAGTGAGAACATTTTTTAAGATACATTTTAATAATATACGTTGTAGGTAAGTACACGAAACAGCGTATTTTGCTATTGTGCTAATATATAAGACGTTATAAAGCATTATATCCCCCCCCCCACATACACACACAAAAAATCATCACGCTAAACTTATACTCCGCAGACCATTTTTTAAAAAGTATTTTACCAAAAGAAAATTATAACAACCACATGAATTACCATTTATTCTACTCCTACAGCTTGGTTAGTTATTATAATATCATCGATATAAAGTTTTCACTTTTCTACTATTGTACAAAATGTAAAATTAAAATGTAAAAAGTTACTGTTGACTACTTGATTGTATATCAATGAAATTATGAAAAAAATTAGTGCCATGTAAATTTAAAGATCACCGTCTGCATTTATCAAGATTCGAGAAACGCCGCTCGCCTATGTTTGGTCAAAAGCGGTTAGGTTTAATACCTAGTAGGTTTGTGACAGTAATTTTATATTTTTTCCAACTTTTATAAACGTATATTATAATATCAGTCCGTTCATAAACCAAGAACAATTTTTTTTTATTTATCTCACAAACCTATAAAATCGTAAATGCGATTATCGTTTAATTTGTCATAAATATTTCTGCTTGACGCTGGTCTTTGAACACGGATCTAATAGGTAGCCAGCTAAGACCAGCTAAGACCGGCTAAAACTGTGATCAAACCCGATATCCGAAATAACCAGACATGGTATATAATGTTTTCAAAACATACCGGTAATCCGAAAAACTTGAATAATTAAATAAATTAATATTTCTATTCAACAACACCGAATACCAAAAATCAATAACGGTTGTAAAATGAAAATTTAAATCTATAAACACTGTATAGGTACGCATTACTAATTATCATTTTTATAAATTATTCTTTTTAGAAATTATGATTTGATTGTTGACTAATCATAATATTTTATTTGCATTACAAACACACCCAACAACTAAATTCACAAACACCGAATTCAAATTTTTATTGTCAACGCCTAAAATATATTTTATTAAGAATTTATCAACATGGTTTCGATACCTGAATTATCAGTTGCACTAATGTTTACACTAAATATTGTTTAATAATATAAATAGTAAGTACCCAGCTAAACCTAGTTATACAATTAATATAAATAAAAATTCTAATCTAATTTCAAATATGCCAAAATGTAAATAATTTATAATGATTGATCAAAAAAAATAAATAAATAAGAAGAAGAATTACTAAATACAAATATACATTTTCAATAATAAAATATTAATTACATACGATCATAAAACAAATCATATTAGAAATAATGTTGTGAACTAAAAATAAATTTGTTGATTAAAATTTAAAGTTTGACACATCTTAATGGTACCTATGGTACATTGCTACAAATCTAAACATAATAACCGTATTCGTGAGTCTGAACCAGAATTAAGTTATTTGAGTTCAAAGCCGTGGTCTGATAGTTAATTAATTTTATAAAACGTCCAATGCATACCATACTTTGTAGCTAACGTAGCTAGTAGTTAATATTGCATATTTTAATTGTATGTAATAAAATATATTTTCAATTAATTTGAACGACTATGTTGAACATAAAATAACGGAAACAAGTGTTAATAAATAAGCCTTTAATCACTTTTTTATCAAAACACTATTATATTAATATAATGTTGTAGTTGGATTATATTTGTATACCTACTGATTTTGATTTACATTATGTATACTGTATAGTGAGGTACCGTAAATTACGTTTCAATCTAAATAATAATAATAATTAGAATGTCGAATGAAGTCTAAAGTGTATTATAATAAAAAAAAAATTAACGAAGTGAAACCAGAAATAATAATAAGTTTGTGTGTGCAATCCTGCGGTGAAATTATCTTATAAATGAATATCATAGCATTATAATATGAGCGAATGACGGTCGTCGGATATAGGTAGGATAAGGTAGGTTGTACAGTGTAAGTGCTACTTGAAGTTTCAAGATTTAAATTTTTTAATAGAATCGTTTGACACGTGCGTGTAGTTCTCCTCCCTCCCCCGAACCAAACCAATTTATTTGAAAATTATGTAGTCACTTTGCAAATATTTGCATATCATTTTCCAGTGTGATGTAAAAAAATAATAATGGGAAGACCTTATCTTCGCGCAGGCTCCCTTTATAAGCTAGGAAATGGTACCAAAATGTTGCAATTAATTTAAAAATATAATATTGATCTGAAGGGGCACGCACGTCCGTTTGAGATTGAAAAAAATAATCATCTACAGTGTGGGGCCAATTAAAACATAAATATTAAAACCGTCGAACAGCGACGAGGGAACCACCTCCGTCACCGTATCACTTTTACTGTAGGTTTATGTTTAAGTACCTATAATGCACATCGCGTGGTAGTATCGGACGACGTGTTAAGAAGACGAGGCAAATGATGATTAAATTACAAGTTTATTAACTACATAATAACTACAACTATTGAGTTAGGTACTTAAAACAACTGGTAGCGATGTCAGTCGTAAACCGAATATAGTAATTAAATTTCCATATGAACACCTGTCTGCTTGCCTACGTGGCTACGTACAATAAATAACAATATTAATATTAGTATTACCTATGTCGATTGTAATGTACGTATAACCGATTCGTTCACGCTCGCTATTTCTTTATTGTGAGCCTTCCCAGAACAATACTATGCCCACACAGAATGTGTTGTAAAACTCATTAAATGTACAAAATATAAACCTAATGTATCGTCGGAACTCGTGCGGAAGTGTTGCGCGACGTTTCCTATTAAACCAATAATTACAGAAGTAATATAGAATTGCAGACAATCATAATATCATCCGCTTGAATAAATAAACGACGTATGTGAGAGATTTTTATGGTTTTCCATCTCATTTATATAGGTACCGCAGCTGGCTGAATACCTTTATTTGAATTTTATATTATCTCGTCAAACCGTCCGTTATATTACAAAAAAAATGTGCTCTCAAATAAGTTATAAATTTTGTTCCTGATCAATATTAATATTTTACCAAATTGAAGTAGATAGGTACCTACCATAATGATATAAAATCTAAGCAGTCCCTGCCTCTATAGTATCGTCTAATTACGAAATATAATATAAAATTAAGAATGCTCAAAAAAAATTTAATTTAATAATTTAATATTTATTAATCTTATAAAATATACTTTTTCTTGTACAATAACCAACGCAACAACCAATTAATTCATTTTTCTAAATACGTATTCTTATTTCGCAACGAATACGTAAAACCGTTCCCATTACATCATATTACTACACTATAAACATGGCTGGAAAATAAAATATATATATATATTAATAATGAATAATTTTTAGTGAATAGTTTTTTTAAAAAACAAGCATAGATAACAACATCTTGTTGTTCAGCGTGGTTATAACTTATAACTTATAACTGTCTTGCAATGGTTGTGTACCTATAACCTATATTATATTACATTACTTATATATAAATATATTATAATATTATAGAATTTACATTATATTATACTAAATATATCTAGTCCAATAAGTAATAAAGATCTATCGACGTTTTACATTAATAAGTCAGTTTATTCAGTGTAATTATTTTGAGATATAAGTATAAAAATAATTACAAAAAACTCGAAGAAGTCTAAAAACTTTTGGGCAACTCTAGTACAAAACGCAGTTGGTAGTTAATATTTAATACAAATAATATAATAATGTAATTATAATCGAACAAATAAATTAGGTTCAATTCGTTAATGCTAATGAGATCTAATATGTAATTACTCATGTCATAGTCATAATATTATACTCATGTATATTGATGGCTTGCTAATTATACATCAACATTTTTTTTTTAAAAACGATGTAACAATAAATCTTGTCAATGTCATTTAGTATCATTATAGAGGGAAATTTACTATTAATTTAAATATGTTTGAAAAAAAGTGAAATTTGTCAATGCCTAAGAATTACTTCGCTCAAACGCTTAGGTACATTTATTTGAATTTTGTTTTATTGTAGCATTTTAGGCTACAGAGGCAACTATTTAGAGTTTTCATAATAAGTATTAAAATTAATAAGATATTATATACTATATAGTATAAATAAAATAAAAATAGTTACTTGTTAATAATGAATTATAGTAGATACTTATAATATTAGTATCAGTGATAACTGATCCATGAGTTTGTAAAATTTTTACATCGAATATAAATATATATATATAATATATATAAATTGTGTTGGTTTTGGTACTCGTGCATTATTTAGTAACATTTACCATTTAATAGGTTCCTACCTATAATCATTTTTTTTTAGTTTAGGTAATTATAATACTTAATATAAATCAAATTTAAAATTAAAAGTGTTTTGTGTATTTTTAAACTATTACCTAGTGATAAACATTTTTTTAAATATAATAGAAGTGTAGTCAAAATATAATTAACTTTGTATTATAATTATTGTAAAACATACCTACAACTACATACCTAATAAAAATAAATAATATCATCAATTAATGTTTAGATACATACAAAAGAAGTTATTAAATTAATTTATCTCGAAAATAATGATGATTATTTAGTTTACTAATTGCAATTAAGTACACATTTTTATTGTAAACTAAGTTTCTCGTCGTACTATCACAAAATATTATGTTATAACCTATAAACCATGCCTTGTAGACAATAGGTATAGTCTACTATATAGTACAACAAATTACATCAGATACATATAAAAATATATATTATTAACTTCATTCTCAAGTTAGAGTCTAGAGATTACCAAGCAATAACCAAGTAAGGTATCAATTTAAAGCATGTTGGTTAATTAACTCAATCAAAACCTACCAAAATTGTAAAAAATAAATGAATGTATTAATTAGTTTCTCACTGATGATGTATTGATTTTGTGAATACCAGTACCTATTTAGTACCTATATATGTATAACTTAGAAGTACACCTAGAAGTTGTATAACGATTGAATACTTTTAAAAAACAAATTTATAAATAATTTTCATATATATCGAGTGCACTATATATTCATTCATAAACGAAAACTTGTAATACTTGAACCCACCCATAATGTATAGGTACATATCGAATTTATTAACTTTTAAGTAATAAGTTATTCGGAAAAAGAAAGATCAACAAAAACCTTCAACCGCTACGATATACCAAGTCAAACATAAAGAATAATAAATTAATAATTATATCATCATTGATTTACGACGGTTATCACAAAACTATACAATATTCTGAACATTCGGAACAAGTTTTTCTTACATAACGCAAACGAAATATAAGACATCCGTAGAAATACTTTTTATTTATAGACATAAATTAACATAATAATTTAATGCAATACCATTATAGGATCGTTACCCTCTGTATATTTTTATACATATTTTATTTTTCTTATATTTGTTTATTTTTTTATTTGTTGTTGACATTGATATTGAACATAATATATTATATTATGCACAAATGTATAGTATTATGGTATCTCGTTTTTTTTGTTTTTGACTTAACAAATTGTTACGAACACAGCAATCTTATTCAAATGACCATAATCTAATAAATACTAAATAGTTACTCACATAAGTACGTCCGATATTTTTAATTTATTTTAACAGGTTTGTATTTTACTAAAATGAATAGGTAGTCTTATTTAGGTACCTATACAGACGCAAGATTAGATTGCCATATTATGTACGTTTTGTATATTTTGCATTTTTACGTTTCCACGTGGAGGAAAATATGCAGTACGATCGATTATTATAAATTTTCTGCCAGCCAGCTATACAGGTATTACTTTTATTTTGTGTAATCGACAATCGACAATCTTATATTAGCAATAAAAAAATACGTTTTGAGTACCCACCGGATATGGGTATTCGTAATAACGCCTTGAACTTTTCTTCGGTCAGTGTAGTAAAACTCATTTTATGGAGCCATTGACGACCCAGAGAATAATAATAGGAAATAAACTTTTGTGTACATTACTATATATTATGGTGTTATCACGACACCCAGTAATTACAACATTATGTGACGTCTGACGAGTGATGTATGACGTGTAGCAAGGACACGCGGTGTAGGTACCAATAATTAGTGCGTGTATTATACACGGAGTATACCATCTTTATTGGACCGCGCAGTGCGTATTATATTATAAATAATTATGTTCATGGTTTTTGTTTTTGTTTTTGTTTTTATATTGTGTTAAAAATCCAACGAGGGTTTGATATTTTGCAACAATTTTAAATTAATTTAAACATTTTTTTGATTTTAAAGATGTATATATTAGAGGTACCTATTGTGTTTGTGTTATTATTAACGAATTTTACGTTTCTATTATTATTTTTACTTTTTTAACAGTTATATTTTATGTAAGTATTGTATTTAATAGGTACTAAAAAAAATACATAATTTTCCTCTATTGGATATACTATAGTTGATATCATAATATTATTATATACATAATATAATAGGTACCCATCTTTATGGCCAAACTTGACGGGTCTTTCGAGTTATGAGCTGCATGTTTAGAACTACCTACTGCAGTATGTGAAATTTATATTTTACAGGTGCATTATACAATTTTTAAATTATTGACTGCTGATCATCGTCATACATTTTACAATCAAATTAAATTAATTTGTTCATTTGATTGCTATTAGATTATATTTGTCAATTGTTTATGTAGGTATAGTAATGGCTTGATGAATGCATTATTACTGTTTGTACATAATATTATTATCTCTACAATTGTATTATTAAAATTTCACTGGCTATGCATAAGTTATACATATAGAGTAAGTACCAACCAACCTACTTATAAATTGTCGCTAATGTCTTGAACTTTTCTTCCATCAGGATCGTATAACTAATTTTATTGCACTGTAATACATTTGTGTGGCGACTTTCCCAAAGAATGATAATACGATATAAATAATAATAAAAAATATTGTTTTGTACACACTATATATATAGATACCCCCTATACGTTTATACGGTGTTATCAAGGCAATCGGTTACGATTTCGACTACAATATTTTACTGGCATACATTATATTATTTTCAACGAATACCTATGACGCAAACGGAATATATAAGAGCTTTCCTCATTACTTTTAGATAACAATATTATGTTTTTTTTATTACTAAAACTATAATTTTTGTTATTGTTATTTAAATAAATAAATAAATATTGTACAACGGTATCTATCATGCATCCATGCATAAATAATTTATGGATCTCGCACTAAACACCATATTATTAATAATACACGTAATTTTTTAGTTTAATATTATCTATTTTTTCATTGAGATCTTACAGCGTTCAGTAAGTGTATATTATGAAAATGTTAAAACATATTTTAAAAATAAATGTTAACCTATACCTACCTACATATAATTTAGTATAACTCAACGATAATGATTTCACAAGAAAAAAAGATTTTATTAAAAAATAATTTAGTGAACTGCATAATTTACTATGCACGGATGTATTTTTAACATGATATTATATATTTTTGTGTTGTAATTAATTCCGATTTATCTGGCCTAATTAGTAGTAGGTATTGTTTTTAAAGCAAAATCTTTGTTTGATGCGTTGGCTAAACAACGTAAACATTACTCAATTAAAGTAATTTATGTCATAATAAATTATAATCCCACTTATAAAATATCTATGCAATTTAAGATTCAGGCAATGCATTAACTAATTAAATAAAAAATATGTAACATTAATTATGAGCATGCGACTATATTTTGATGAGGTAATGAAAACATAACAGCATAGAACAATGCAGGCATCTGTGTTTATCAGATCTGTGTATAATTATTTAGAACTCATAACAGGCAGTTAAATAAAATTTTTTTCGTAACATCAATAATAAAACTTGCAGAAATTCGCTCTTTTCACCTGATATCAATCTGGATCATCCCAATAAGAATATTATTGATACGTACAATATGTAAATTAATTATATATCATACAGAACTTGAATATTCGTTCAATATTCACCGTACGCCAATATTTAACTGTGTTTTTATAAACGATTACAGAATAATTTTATCGACATAACTACATACCTATTATGAGTGGTATAAATTATAAAATGCATAATATACGATTCCAAATAGATCGGAATAGTTATCTATTGATTTTACAGTATTTTTTTTTTTTACTGATTTCGAAAACTACTTTTTCAAATAATTATATATATAAAGAGGTACACGTATAATCGCGGAATAGTTAAGCCTAGATCAGCGAGTACAATTTAATAAAACAGTGCCATAATAATACTTATAGTTAGATATGATTGAATGACCGAAAACTACAAAATAATGTGTATAATGTATATGTAATTAAAAATAATGGCATGGTTAAATACTTAAATGTTTCATATTATGTAGAATAATAAAAAATAAAAGTAATAATTACGATGATATGAGCTTATTTTTCGAAATCACGAATAAGTAATCGTAACTGAATACTAATTATACTTGGTAGGTACTAATTATCTTAAACTCAGAACTCAATTTGAATAATGTATTGCTCCTCACCTATATTACAAAATATTATGTCATAATTTATTTTTTCTGATAATAACTTATAACATTGTGTCCGTGGTATATATTTTCTTTACTATAATAGATATCAGATGGTTATTTTTGAAACAGAATAGTTCATTGTAACAGTGTAGGTACCTGTAAGTAAACTATACACCATATAATTATTCATTAGTTAACGTTTAACCTTAAACTCCTCATCAAGTCCACATGCATGATGTATAGCGTCCAAATATGGAGTTCTGCCAAACACTCTGATTTAAATAAAACCCATAAATTCCATAGACAGCCAAAATACCTTCGTCTAATCACAAACCATACTTATATCCATTCAGATCTCCATATGCCACCAGTAGATAGTCTTCTCAATGTCTCATCTGTAATGTATATAGTCTCCATATATAGTCGTCTATGCCACTTCTTACTCACATGTGCCCGATATTTTTTATATTTTCATGTATTTAATTATTTATTCGAAATTCTTATTTTTTAAATAAACATTTTGAAAACGCATTTTAATTTTTAACAATTATCGTCGTCATCATTATGTATTAGGTACCTACCTACCTACCTATGATTTTATTTTTAAATAAAATTGTATTAACATCAAATACAAAATAATACAATTTGTATTAATTATGAATATGGTTACTGATAAGATTGGCGCGGGGAGAAATAATTATTAAGCCAATAGATATATTTTACATAAGTGTTAAAGGATAATTAATTATTAGTTGTGTTTGAAATTGTAATTTATTTTATACAATTTACATTATACGTATTACGGACTTACCTAGTACCTATATAACTTAATTGCAAAGTGGACTTATTTATTTGTATGCTCTCGCGTAGAAATCAATAACTACGATTCAGTACTTCGAAACAATTTTTTTCCGAAAGAAAACAACATTTTAGTGTCAAGCTAATTATTAATAATCATTTATGTTCTAGACAATTTTTACATAAGTGATTTATATTTTACCGGATGTAAAGGAAAAAGTGTAGGTACCTATTTAACAATCAGACATAATAATCCTTAGACACGAATCTCAACAAATATTATTATTAATAAATGACAAATTTTATCATTTATTTGCACATGCACTTTCTATGCAGGCAACTAATAGGAATCCTAATTAATGATTATCAATTGCATGTATTACAATACTATAATCGAAAAAAAATAAACGATATTTTTTAGATCATCTAAATGTTAAAAAAAAAATGGTGGTTACTAATCACCGAAGTAGCAACACTTGTTTCTGTGCGGAGTGATACATGTACTTATTTGTCTTACACTTTAACAACTATTATGGAGTTTGTTGTTTTTTAAACAACCCGGTAAGTGGTGTCTGGTAAAAAATTGGATCATGTTTGTAGTAAAATAATCAGAAATAAGGAATATCCCAATCCTTTATAAAATAATCATTAAATTCAACAAAAAGAAATAACTGGAAAACGAAGCTAATTGATTTTGTTTAAGTTGTAATTTAAAAAAATATAAACTATAAAAACTTGAAATTTAAATTGACACTTTCTAAAGATGATTTCTATGGAATCATTTTCAAAATATATAATATACTTTTCTAGCGGTAAAAATCTCTAAAATGTAGGTAAGGCATAAGCGTAGCCATGTGGGTGGCTGTGGGCCATGCCAACCCCCTCATCTGTATCAATCAATTATAACAACATAAAAATAAATTAATATTTTTGATTGTTGAGTATTTATTTTCAATATTTTAGTTTTTCCCCCTAGGTATCCTCGTTTTAAAATCCTGGCTATGCCACTGAGGTGATACAAGATTTCTTGTAAGTAATTAATTTTTATAAAAATTAAAATATATGTAAAATACATCGGTACAAATTTTTTTTTAATCATATTTGAAGCTCAAATTAGTATATCAAGTACAGAATTATGCACATAATTATTATTTTCTTTATACAGTATAGGTAGGTATAGTTTTCAAAATATTTGGGTTGATATTTAGCTATTTATTTCACGTACTAATTCATATTGTTTTATGGGTACCTAGGTCGGTATCGGTGCAATTTTGGTTGTAATTTCTATTTTTTCTATTAATAATAATAAGTGTCGTGTGTCTATTTAATATTTATCTATACGAAATCAATCTCAATCCCACCATACTGCAAAATCACTTGACATACATAAATTATGTGCATTTGAGACAGTAGAACGAATTCCATGGTTATTTATTATGTGTCTACCTATATAAGAGTAAATATTTTACTATTTTTAACTTAACTTTTACCTTTCCCGATTATGTTGGTATATAATTTTCACTCCGGCCATCACTGTTTCTATAATTTGGCAAACCGTAAATGATAATGCATGATAATTTGGTGGGCTGGAAGCTTTATTATTAATATTTTCTTAGTTGCCCAAGTTAAGATTCACGCATGATCAGTAATCACATTTGTTTTATGTAAAATAAATTATAGGTTTTGTTATTGAATATACCTACCTACCTACCACAGAGGTCATATATTGTAAAATGCATACATCAACAATTATTCATAAATTATGAATCATAATTGATTTTCTCGAGAGAAAACAAAAACAACGATTGTGATAAATTAAAATAAAAAATTTTAATTTGCATCATTAGGTATAGTGCATAATATTATTTAGAAATATGTTTTATAAATACCTACCTGAAAGTACATAATATATTATATACAAATTTTAAAATATTAAAATAAAAAATACCAGGTATACAGTCATACACAGTTACGTATAAAATATAAATACTTGTGTCTAGAATCTAGATATTTATTTATAATCATTTAATAAACGTCTAATTATTTTATTGAAATTATATTTTGGTTACTAAATTTAATCAACTCCAAACAGAAAAATCGTTTAGCTAATTATAAATCTCGTCGTGCTTAATATAAATTATCAAATCTATACATAAGATACCTATATAAGTTATTTTCTTCTTGTTTTGTTGAACTCAATTACAAATCATATAATTAGTTATTATTAACTCTTATGAATATAAAAATTTATACTTTGTTGATCGACACATGTTTTTATAAAAACCTGGTAAATACATTTTGTTAGGTATACTTGACCTAAAAACATCTTCCCTGATGCATATGATTAAAGCCTAAAGGTAATATTTATCAGCACTATGATATTATAAAGTCATTAGAATTATTACACAGTATACTACAGTAGAGTATTTCACAATAAAACCCAACATTGACACAACTAGATAGACTAGAGAGGAGGGTTAAGTCTGAGAGTCCTACTCAATCGTTCGATTTTAGCGCATGAATCACTGAGTATAGGTACCTACTTAGACCCGAAACAGAAGTAGCACAAGCAAATATTTTTACTAAATTAATTTGTTATGTACATAACTACCTATTAAACTTCATTAATAAATTAGTTTAATTATAACTTAAGTTTTTACTAGTTTTAACTAGAAGTTATAACTAATAAATATGTTAGCTGTCAAATTGTGTCATCAAAGAAACCTAGGTGTTTACAATTTGGATTATCTTATCTCAAGTAATTCAAAAACACAGTCATGGTGGTCATTATACAGGTACAATTTCATTAATTTTATATTTTGGCATCGATTTAAAAAGAAATCTATTTGTATAATAGTGGAAAATAATAAAAGTAATGCATAAAGTCGATTGCATTACTTTTTTCACTGTCGTCGGAAAACAACAATTTATAAAGGTGATTAATCATCATTAATTTAGGCATGTAAAAGAAAATCGAGTAATCTTGGCGTGATGTTGGGTTTACTAATTCGAACTGTTTGAGTTATTGAATTTGACGAAAAAAATGCATGTTACATGGATACTGCAGTCATGTGCGCGTGGGCGACATTAACGCCAGTGATTTAACGTTGTTCTCGTTATCGTGTGATTATAACTCCATGTAGTCGTAATTTGATACGCGTCTTGGAAATAAGTAGAAAAACGCAAGAATACACCTTCGCAATAGTTTCGCCGACATGCCCGACTGCCCTAGCAAGTAAGAGCTAATAGAAAACGCAATAAATAATCTAAGTGCTTTATAGTGGGAGCTGATCAATACGTTTTGTTTAATATTTCAAACACATCTTCTTATGTTAATTATTAACGCTATAACAATAATAGTAGGTATTATAGATATTAATAATATTATGGTAACCATTAAAATTATTAGTGCCGAACAGTATATACGCAATAACACAATAACAACAAATATTCAACAATTTTCAAGATTACTTTATGAGTAGCATATTGTTATAATATTTTTTTTGTATAGTGAAAATTATATTTTTTTATTGTCATAAATATGACTGCCATTCCGTATGCTGACGCTTACTATTATAGGCTGGCGTAGGTACATATTATTAACATATTATTTTACTCACCTGGAATATACTGTCTGACGAGTCTCAAAATCGGTCAAGTGTGCGACGACAAGACAAGTGTGCGTTTGATCGAGTTGTGTACGACTCGCGAGTACCGTGCCGTTTGCGCCTTAAACGCGGTTCGAGAATGACGACCACAGCCGGTTACCGACCCCTTCCGCCGTAGCCGAAATCACGTTCACTTTCTTCTGTTAATCGCGCGGTCCATCGATGCAGGCAGCAGCAACCGCGTGTGGTGTAACAAGTCCGTCGGCAAACCGGGGGAATTCTCCGCGCGCCATGTGTCTGCAGGTGCCGTTTTTTCGTTTCCTTACACGCGCGTGTCCGGCAGCGTTGAAAGCTTGGATATGGATTGAGTGAGCGAGTGAGAGGGAGTGAGTGAGTAAGAAAGAGGGAGATGCAGAGAGAGAGAGAAAGAGAGAAGGTCGGACAAGATAAAAAAACGCGTTTTGTATACGTTTTTTTTTACGTAACCATCACTATCTTTTCGGTTCTAGTCCCGTTTCAAGACGCTTTCGGATAACCCCACCACCGATGCGGTGGTAACAAGTTTGTGCAAACTCAGTTACTTATTGTATTTTATTTTAAATCAAGCTTTAAGAAAAAAAATCAGTAGAATAAAGGGTACAAATTTCAATATTTCTGTTTATTTAAAATACCACTATAGAACAACCGAAAATACTCAAAACCTTTTCAACATGTAACCCTTTTTGTAAATTGATATTATCTTTAGTGAAACGTTTCTAAAGTGGACATCATTGGTGAATAAAAATGTGTCCACAAAAGGTATCGACAAACCGAGGTTTCACCTACCTATAAGTTTCAAGTCCCTTATATTGATACTTTTTATTATGAATAACAAAAAAAAACAAAACAAAATGTACTTAAATTTGGTAAAATCAAAAATGCTCTTTTTAAATTACAACCCACTTACATTTTCTACCGCATACATGGTGATCATAACACTTGATCTTTTCAAAAAAAAAATGATAACGACAGACGTACGACAATAATAACACGTTAAAACTACGTACCTATAATAATTCCTCTAAAATATTACTTATTTTAACCACTCCTCGCGGTCTCGAATATACGACCTTGTCGAGCGATCTGCCCGCTCCAGTTATTGTGAATTCGGATCTCGGGGAACAGCTAGATAAGGTGTTTTTTTGGAAAAGAAGGAGGAATATGAATAATAAGAATATACCTGAATACCTAATAATATATTACGCTGGGTTGCGGGGACGTCAGTAGAGACTTTATTATATATTGACTCGTATACGATGGCTACTTAAGTCGTATCTCGGTAGTATTATAAATTCAGCTCCTCCGGGTGTTATTTTTTTTTAGAGATCACCAAAAAATGACGTGCACCTTTCTTTACTGGTAGGTATAATGCTTTGCTGGATACCGTTTTAGAGTAACTGTCCTGTGCTGAAGTCATCATTGTGCTCCAAGCACAATATTATAGATGCACGTTCTTACTTAGTCCCATTATATATTATTATTATAATTTTTATATTATATATTATAATATATAAGTACATTCTCACCTCGTGGTCCGCCGAATCGTGTAGAATGATAATGAGCACGGATTTCGAAATCGGCTAATACAAAACAAAATATATTGTTATAGGAATAAGTTTAGCACGAGTTTGTATGACGTACAGAATAAAAATTCTAATAATAATTAATAAATATACACAACCGCATGTTATGAGCGATGATATTATATTAATTTATGGCGATTTACTGTTAACACGCAACAAAACGTTTAATCAAGAGTTATTAGATCTCAGTTTTGTGTATTTATGTTAAGTGTATAATATATGTTGTATACTGTATACCTAATAGATTGTATGGGATAAAACGATTTAGTACGTTCAACATATTATCACAACCTATAGGCTATAAATACATATTAACTTTAATTAAATTGAGTCGCTTAAATTTTAATTTTAATTTCCCAGCGAATGGCAATGGTATACCTATTGGTTTTACAATCTTTACAAATGCATAGGTGCAATTTTTAATTGTAATATCTTAGGATGTAAATATAGTACAAGACTTCTCCTCATAAGTTGTTCTTACTAGAGTTAGAAAAACATTAAAAATAATACATAGGTAGGTATGCGCAATATTTTTTTACAGACATTGCAAGTTCAAATGGTGATGATTTTAGATGTTTAAATAAAAATAACAATTTTATTAAAAGAACCTAATACAAAAAATATTAGTCCTGAGGACTGTAAACTTTTCATCGTTAAGTACGTACCTATCTATATATTATAATTTCATATACAAACAATAACATTTTCAAAATATTTAAACAATTTTAAGCTATTTGTAAATTAAGCCATAAACTTATTCACACACCGTTCAACGATACACTGGTATTGACTTATAAGTTAATAATAATTATCATCATTATAAAATGGCATAGTATTATAATATGTATTACCTATATATCCAATAATAATACCTGTAAACATTTTTTTTTTTTGAAAAATTTAGCACAACCTACCAAATAACTAATAGAAAAATAAACTACTTAGGTAGGTAAAGCATATAAAAAAATTATAAAAGATTCTTACTCCTTAGAAATAGAAACTGACCCCCGTCACCGCTTAGTTCGCTCAGAAGATTTTGTGTGCAATGATTTTTTATTGAATTCAAATTGAGGAAGTTTATTAAATTGAGTTACTTGATCTCAATGACGAATCGTAATAAGTATTGTGCATGGTGATGATAAGACGTGGCGCATTTACGGGGGGAATAAAGGGGATCAATCTCCCCCCCCCCATAGAATTTATATAATATGCAAAAGTCACTTAAGGCATCTAACATTGAAGGCGGGGCTATTGGATAAAATCATACCCCCCCCCCCCCCACCAAGACAAAAACCAGTGATGATGATCAGATACGCTTGAAATCTACTACAAAATTTAGCGACTTCCCAGGTTAGGTTATGTTTATATTTTCAAAATAACATTCAGTTTATCATCTTATATTATCATCTCCTGATAATAATATGTAAGTACCTATATTGGCGTACCTGTTCATTGGCATTTGGAGCACAACTTATTAAAAGCCATATAAAAATCAATGTGCTTACGCTTGATACAAGCTGTACAACCTTCCCACTGTGCAATGGAAGTTACATAACATTGATGCTATGTTGAATATAGGTTTCAAAAAAAAATCACCAATTAATATCAGCACGATATTATAAAACTGTTCCATAAAAATAATATTTATATATCAAAAACTAATATTCTATATATGTTAATGATTCATCATTGACATGATATTACAATAAAACATGTATACGATATCATATAATTGTTATATAAAAATAATATTTATATGTCAACAACTAACATTCTTTAAATGTTTATGATTTATCAAGGACACGATATTACAATGAAACATGTATACGATATCATAAAGTTGTTTCCTACAAATTTCAAATAATTGTATTATATAGTTGTGGTAGTTAGGAGCAGCACCAAGGGCGAGCATAGGCGCAAATTGTGGGGGGGAGGGCTAAGGTGCATATATGCACTACAAATTGACAAAATATGCATTAAAATATGAACTAAAAAGTTCGAAAATATGCATTTATATGCCTAATATTTGTAAATAATGCATTCAAAATAGGCATTATGTAAAAAAATCATGACCAATTTTTAAAATAATAAGAATAAATCCATACATTTTAAAAGTATTTTTATATATTTAACAGTCAAAATTAATAAAATAAAAAATTAAATTAATACTTGTAAAGTTCAAATAGCTTTGTCGTCTTTATAAATCGTAATTAAGTAGTCAAAAAAAAAACATGCAGATGTATGAACTTATACGAGCCTTGCTTATTAGGTATACTAAGTTATTTTCAATTTTCGATTGGTGTTATATCCACGTAGGTGCAAATAACCTAAATTGTTTTGATCTAAGTCCCCCCAAAGTTCTCACACTAGGGGCAATGGTGTAGCATGGCTAATAGGTGACGTAGAGCTAAATTCAACTTGTGCATCCAATGTAGGTACCGATTACGCGTTGCTATTTATTATAATTCACCAGATAGCCTGATTTCAACAAAAAAAGAATCGATTATGGCTTTTTAGTTGTCTTATATAAAAAGTAATTAATATGACCCGAGGTTTCGCTCACATATATCGGTAGGTAGTTTTGTTATGATGAGTGATGATGAGTAAGTTACTTAGCAATCTAATTCAGTATAGTAAATACATTTTACCTTGTATTATTAATTTGTTATTGTTCTTATTATTTATATGCATTTATTTACTTGACTAATTCATCATCATGTATATAGGTATTAGGTACAAGGTAAGTACCTACTTTATAAAATATATACGTATTTTATGGGTTGTTCTATGTAAACTCTTTAAACATATGTATTTTGATTTATATTATTTACTTGAATACCTAGGTAGGTATTTTTCCTGTAGTTCTGTAAAATATATTTATGATACCTACTCATTTAATTGTGGAGACATTGAATACATGAATACATGATAATATAATATTAGGTATATGTATTTGATAAAAACTTATAATATTTGTGTTATGTTTGAGCCATTTGAGGTTATGCTTAACAAAAGAAAGGTAGCCTTTAGGTGTACTTTAGTTAAAAAATGTAATGTGATTATGCGATGATGACGACAAATACGGTTATTATGGTTCATATGTTAAGTAAGTAAGTAATTAGAAATTTTGTTCACATAATGTAGATATGTCTAATTTTCTTTCCTTTATAAATTATTAGAAAAAAAGAAATGTATGGTTTTGAATCATGTTATTTTACTTATAGATACCTACCTAAAGTGAAAATATTACTAATTAAAATTAATTAATATAATAATATAGAGTACCAATCTTACTCTTTATGCTAATGTATAACTTTTCATTACAACAATACTGACGCCTGACGGACTCGAAACAGTTCTTAATCTTTGCCGTTAAAACTCGACTGTAAAAACACTAGGTGTTATATACAACAATTATACTTCAATTTCTATCGTCTTATACTTTGTGAAGTTAGTTTTATTAAAGTCCATAATTTTGGGTCTGGACAATAATTTCCTTTCAAAATACAACCTCTGTTGGTTTTGAACGATGATATTCATGTACAGTCATGGTTAAATATTACAATATGATTGATAGATGTGCAAAGTGCATATGCTATTTAAGCACGTTGCTAGACTTATTGTGACGTATCCTGCAGAAACACTATAATAGTGAGCTATAATAACTGTTAATGATAAATCAAGACCTGTTCATATTCGTCTTCCCAGATGTAATAATATTGTCACATTCAAAATACCTGTAACACCTGTCTGGCTATCTGTATCACCGACGACCCGATGAAAAATTTAATTAGTTTTCCTCAATGTTGTAAAATGCTTCCCCCCCCCCCACCTTCCTATATCCAATCTTTGACTGAATCTTCAACTTGAATATACATATTATATATGGTACAATAGTCAAGCCGGCTTGTCCTGGCCAAGACAAGTTTATGATAATTTTTAATTGAGTTAAGTTAAGTTGATAGAAAATATTTTTAAAAATGTATAGTTAATAGTTATCCTATTTTTTTTTAACTCAGTTAAGTTAATAGTTATATGGAAACTTACAATTAACTTATTTGTTTATTTCTTTTTAAAATTCATAAATAACCAGTGATGTGGTTTAAAATAATAAAAATTAAATGTTTATGCAACATGTACCTATTATAAATAATAATTGTATTATATATTTTATTATTTATATATTATATTAACTTGGATTTGATTAAAAGTAACTCGTTATTTATTTAGTTTAAATCAATAAAAATCAGTTAAATTAAAAATTAAGTTTAATGAAAGTTCAATTTTTAAGTCATTTATGCTTGATAATAGTTATAGTAAATTGATTTTCCTCATAATTTTGTTACACTTTAGACGAAGTAATGCAAAAGAGGGATAATAAAATAGCATAAAACATCAATGTTGTACTAGATTTAAAACTCTCCTCGGTAGATATTCTAAATTTGTCTGAACATCCTAATTTCATCTCAAAGATTTGAAGGTGCTGAATTAAAATATGGACCAGTGACAGTCGACAATACAGATCCACACAGTCAGTAAAGATGTCAACTTGATCGTTAACTGTATATTACTATAATATATTTGTTGTATACAATTTAAATGGAAAATACTGCACAAAACAGAGATGAAATTATGGGCAGCGTATATTAACGTAGAAAACATTCAAAAGAATGATCGATTTGTAGTTGACTGGTTGGTAATGTATTACAAATTTTATTTTTACTTTGAAAATCTTCGTAAAAGCGAACGTTTGCCAAAAAACGTCTGCGAAGTCTGCTGAAAAGTTCTCCTCTTTCTCTATAAGTTATCTCACTGGCCACGGCGGCAATTTATCGGTGTCCGTCGTTTTCGAATAAAATATCGTGTGGATTCTCGACCAGAGTAAAAAAAAAATTACCACCGTCAATTTAAGTCAAATAAATTGTATTTTGTTATGGCGTGCGTAAAGTTCAAATAGTGTAGAAATACGAGTGGAAATAAAGTATAGTAATAATTGTCGACGTTGTCCGAAATGTGCGCGTCTGTTCAACAGGCTGTTACATATCGTATCACGTAATACTTATGTCTTATATTATTATTATTACACTTATATTATACGATGCGGTATTCGGCACCGCGGGCGACGGAAATTATTACCAGTAAACACGAAAACGAGAGGGAGAGAGAGAGAGAGAGAGACGTCGACGACGTTGCACATGCTTCGCGTCAAAACGTAAACCGCTAAATATTATTATCGCATCAGCATTCAGCATCCATCATAATATTATTATAATAACGATATTGGCCCATAAAAATAATAGATATCCCGACGACGTGCCGATTTCGCCACGTTTTACCTTTAAAAACTATCGATAGATTCGAGTTGGTGATCTAAAATTGCACATTCATCGTAATATCGTAAATTTAACATTATTGTGATACTCAACCACGGTGTACAATAATAGATACTTGAAGATACTTGAAATTCGTATAGGTCCAAACCGGTGTAAAATTATCCTACAATATTATCCCATGTGAATGATATTATTATGCATTGCAAAATTCCCAGGACGTTTTTTTTTCACACAGGTTCAAGCAAATGAATTTCTAGATATTATTATGATTCGCTGTGCCAGCTGCTGAAAACCGATTTTGGGTTTCGTACACCAATAGTATGTCAAAAATCAAAATACCCTCAAAAATTAATTTTGACTCTTCATTGAACTTGGAAATGTTTTTAGATTTATAATGTTTTGATGCCACGCGTCATGAGTCATGACTAATATTATTATTACCGCCGGTGATTGGCGGTGCATCAGAGGTTCACATAACAATATGGTATACATTATGCTGGGAAGACAAATTAAAACTAATGTATTATTTTTAATTAAAATGGAGCTTAATTTGAGAAAGTAAATATTGTTAATTTAAACAGTAAATATAAATATTTTTTAACTTAAAAATAATTACTCAATTTAATTATAGTATAATTTTTTATTTCTATTACATAATTTATACCCAAAAATGTCTGGTAAAAAAATATAATTATTCTTACACTTCAATTTCGTGAACATGATAGTAAAATTACAAATTTTTTCTTTTGAGAAACTTTGATGATTTATTTTATTTAGTCAAATATTTTTAAATGAATTATAATAAATATTTAAATATATTTTAAAAAAAATGTATTTACGCGTTAATAATTTAAAATATACCAAATTATAATAGTTAGCATCTGAAATTCATAAAATTTGATTATACATATAATTGTATACTTATTATGGCTAGAAAGTATGTATTAACAATTTTAATAATGTATATTCTAAAGATAACATTAAGCTTAATGGATAATTTAAATAGATAGGTGGTAGCTTTTCCGTTATACTAATCAGTTAATTAGCAATGAATGATACTGAAAATTGTTGATCTTAAAAAACTTAAAAATAAACACTGTTGTTGTTAAAAATTAAACTATGTATTTACAAATTACAATTAAGTATCAAAAATAAGTTTTAATCATCAATTTAGGTAGGTAAATAAAAGAAGGCTTTCATAAATTGTCATTTAATAAATCAATAGTAATTATCGAATATTTGAATACAAGCAAAAGCTTTCTTTAAATATCCATCAATAACGGTGTAGTAAGCAGTGTTCGGAAATAAACTAATTAAAAAAAAATAATTATTTATAATATTATAAATATTTATTCCAGAAATCAAGTCTTCTTTAGATTATTAAAATGATCTGAAGTAATTATCGATTCTTTCTTAAGTGTCTAATTTTGTAACTATACAAACCTACCTCTTATTGTATAATATATATATATTTTTATTTTATATGTATATATTACAATATTATAATAATATACTATGTTATATTTATAAATATGTATTAATTAATTCTGTATACAATATATTAGGTATAGGTAGGTACATTATAACATTATTTGCAACATAAATCATTTTAATTCCATTTTACAGTCTTTCATTCAAACAGTTTATTAATGATGGGATAAAATCTCTTTCACAATATCGAGGCCACAGAATAAACTTACCAAATTTCTAACATGGCATCGCAGACAATAACGGTACCTACTTAATAAATTATTAATGTGTGTTAGTATAAACATCCCCGCCGAAGTATATTTTTGTATTATGTCGCTCGGGCCCAGCCGGATCAACTATACAATAAATAAAAATAATAATGATAAAAAACATGTTCTACCTACCTACCAACAATTATTGCACGTACGTGCTACACTGATATTTGTTTTTTTTTTTTATGACTGAATATACAAAATGTTGAGCAAATGTTTTGAAATTGGTATTTGGTACCTGATGGTAGCTATTAATAACAACAACAATATTTCGTGCACGTGTAGTTGGCTCAAAGATAAAAACCGTAAATAATAGTAAATTATATTATTAAAATTATAGCAATAATAGGTCGAATACTCGTTTATAAGTATGTAGTGTTTTGTCCTAGGCCCTACCTACAAGTATAATTTAGTTTTAGTATAAATTATCTATGGAAAACCTTCGTTACTCATGAACAAAGCAGTATAGATCTACCTATTTGCTTTATCGACAATGACACAATATGCGATTCGCGATTCGTACAAATTCGTGAATAGTGTGTAGTGGGGTTATTCGTCATTCAAAAATTGGCCCCGAAACCATTCACGAAAATGATTCGTAGTCTATTGCTCCGAACAGCGGTAAAATTAAAAGATCTATGAGCACAAATCGATGCAAATTTGTAAATTCGTGAACAATTTGTGTGAATTTGTGTAAATTTGTCATTTATTAGATGTTCGTGAAAATGTTAGTACTTAACTTATTTTATAACTTAAGCCAAATATGCAATTTACCCAATTATTCAGTATAAAAAAACTATTGATAATGATAAGATGATAACAATATTATTCCTGAAAAAAATTTTAAAAATTAAATCAAAAATAACCCAAAGAATAAATATTAAAATTACTTACTCAATTTAGCCTAATCAGGTAAGTGCCCTTTGAAATTACTACTCCTTGAAATAGTTGAGCTGATGTTCTCTCTTATACCAGGTTTATACCAATATGGCAAACAAAATTATAGATACTATATCATAGTTCCATCTAAGGCATTTATAATACCGTATAGGTTCTAGATTAAAAAAAGTTGGCTACTGTAGGTTACTATTGTACAGTAGGTGTTTAGAGCAATGCTTACATTTGAAAAAAAAAATATTTTTTTATTTTGTTTACAATTTCAACGTTACAAATTTTTCCGTTTATCGTTATTTAGTATTAAAATGTTAACCAAGTTTTGCGTTTATCGTTATTTGGAACTAAAAAATTATACAAGTTTTGCGTTTATCGTTATTTAAAACAGTATTAGTAACTATCAAATTTAAAAATAATAACTAATGTGAGTAGGCAATGGCCTGGATACGGAATAAATATAATCTGCAATTGTTAGATTGTTTGCATGAAATAAATGTTTCTACGAAACCAATAGACCTTTTAAATAAATAGATTTTAAAGTATTTCATTTTGCGTTATTTTTCGTTCAATGATATTCTATAAATTATATTTTGCGATATTTTTCGTTTAATGATATTCTATAAATTACTTTTTGTGTTATGTTTTGTTATTAATTACGTCATGATATATAATGTATTTTGTTAATCGTTTTGTTTTGTTTTGCGGTATTTAATTATTTTTGATCATCGTTTTCCGTTATAATTACGTTTACAAATTTCAATCGTTTTTTGTCGAATGAAACTTTATAATCTTAACGTTATTATAACATTTGCAAGCCCTGGTTTAGGGGAGTCTTTGTAATGGATGTGTTAAATTTGAATTTAATTATATAAAATCATATACTAAAAATGATTCTGAGCAAAGACAGTCTGCTAGCCTATAATATTATTAAGTACATTATTAAAGAAATTTATTTTTCTATTAGATACCTAGGTATTAATAATACAATAGATTGAATTAATTTTGGACAAAAAAATTATAATTGCATTTGAATATGGCATTGTGTAGGTATGCAGTACACTAATATACTTTAAAAGTTTCAAGTACCACGAATAATATTTTTAAATTACAAAAAAATAACTAAACTCTTTAGACCTTATGCTATGTATTACATTATGAATCCTTACTTTATAATATCCCTGTAATATATATTTTGTGTTTCTATATGTATGTGTATATATTATAGTAGATACAATAGCTATAAGGCTGTATTATATAGTATAGGTAATATAGGTCACAATGTTTTGACAACATAATACTACAATGCATAAGTAGGTAGGTCCAACAAAATCCATTCATTCAAAATAATACTTTGTGCAATACATTTTGTAATTTACATCATTTCGAGTTTTCGGAAATACTAATGCTACTAATCAATCATTTTTGTGTGCACAAGGTGTGCCCAGTGAACCCACAATTTACATAATATTATACGAATACACAGTATTATAGAAGCATATATATTTGTACAAGACCTACTCGTATCGATTTTTCCACGTCTAAATTATTATTAAAATAAATTCGTATAGGTCAGGGATGGCGAACCTTTTTCGGGTCACGTGGTAAAATGTCATAATCGAAGTTTAAAAAAAAGTTCACATGCCAGTCATAATATACTCGTACAGCAAGTAGGTACACTATACCTACAAAAACACGATTCCCGGATAAAAGGGGATTTAAAAAAAAATTCTCAAACTTACTCCAGCGAGTTACACCCAAAAGGAGTTGAACAATCACAATTTTTAAGAGTTAAGTTGTCATATTTTACGTACAACGAAGTGTATATAACAAAGAATTTTTTTTCACTACTATTTTTCATTAAGATTTAAAAATAAAATGAAAATATGTCTAAATGTCGTTAAAATTTAGCAAACCTGCCATTCTTATAATGGAATGCGTGGTATCCCTGGTATACGTGATAGCAGAATTAATCAAATTTTGATATTACAAACAGAAGGTACATGCATTTTCCAAGAAAATGTTTTCCGTCACCACATGATTGTAGTGCTAAAGTTTATTAATTCTTAACATAGAACTTTACGGCCGACTATACAAGTGATTCCGTCATTTGTTGAATGTAATTTAAGTTTTATGACGGTTTCTAAAAAAGTAATAATAATAATAATATTAATAACGTTTAGACACAAATGGCTACAACACATGACTTGCTATAAAATAACCATAAAAAATATATATAAAAGTATATACGATATACCTATAATACTTTTTTACCTTTTTATTTTATTCGATATCATGACAACGTTTTTTTTATTTTTAATACTTTACATCATAGGTATATACGCTTTTGGTAATAGAAGATGACCTGTAATAAAATATTGAAATTATGTTTATTAGGTTTAATAATGTATCCATTTGGAATATATTTTATGAATAATAATTAATAAATTATGGTTAAAACTTATAGATTAAAATTAATAATCAGTCAATTGTTATACAAAAACAACAAAAGTTCCTAAGCTATAGTCCATCCAGGGACGGATCCAGGGGGCCTAGGAGCCCAGCTTCCCCCAGTCATATTTTTTTTATAAATATAAATATATATTAAATAACAAATAAACAAAATATACATTTCTTTTCACATTGTCGCTTTATATATTTAATAATCAATAGTTATTTATTTATCACACTGATTACCTATACCTACAACTATTATGACAACATTTTTTTAATTAAGAATAAAGTATAATATTTTATTATAATTGGATTTGTGTTGTAAAAAAATTGTTGCCCCCCCCCCCAGATCTTTTCTCTGGATCCGTGCCTGATTCCATCGATGGATCAATCATCACACGCTGCCTGTATTGACAAGTAGAATAATGCTGTACGCCTGTTCCTACCTATCACTAAACTCGATAAAGGAACAATACCAATCTATTGAAATGCGAACCGCATTGTATCTAGTTACATTAAATTCTATATTTATTATTTACCCAATAATTAATGAATATTAATACTTATACTTCCACACTATACCTATTTGAACAATGTCCTATGAACTATGTTCAGCGTCAATAACGTAGGGCTCTGAAATCTTGTTTTATAAAAAGTGGGGTCTTTAAAGTTAAGCTTAAGCACATCAACTATGTTCAATTATTTTGTAAATTATGCTCAGAGTTAGGAAGTAGTTTTTTTCAAAGCTATAATTAGAATTTATTTATGCAAATTATGGCTGTCGAAGGTAAGGATACTGCAGGTACAACTTCAGTGTCGTAACATATTATTATTATTATTGTCATGTACGAAAAAACGATTTTCTCTTTATTATTCAATACGGTTTGACTGTGTTTTATATAAATTAATTTCTGCACACTTTGCACGCTAATATTGCTATATCGACAGAATGTAGGTACAATAATAAAAAGCGGGTAAGTGGATTTCGCTCTGCTGTACAGTAGGTTACAAGTGGGTCAATGTATAATGGATTGTATTAAACTTGAATTCAATGATATAATATAGTTGTATAAGAAAAACGATTCTGAGCGAAGATAATACCTACAAATTGGCAAAAAAATCTAGTAGGTACTTATATTAAACGTTCAAAAATTCAAATCTAAATAATTATATCACGACATGTCGACATAATATTATTATTATAGGGTTTAAAAAATTCCTAGGTATAAAAAAATTGTAGGTGAATAGTAACTGTCATATAATCCATATAAATACATGAACAAATAATCAGTCTTTCCAAAATGTTTGTTTTTATATTCTGAGCGAAGATATAAATTAATTTTACCTTAAACTTGCGGCCACTTAAAAAATACATGTAGGTAAAAAAAAAAAAGGTAATTTATTGAATAGTACCTATATGAAACGTTCGTATAGTGTGGTATTTAATTTGTGATATTTGTAATATCACGCTAATAAGCATCCAAAATACTATTACATTTATGTAGGTAATTGATTTCGCAGTAAAAACAAAAAATAGGTTGAAAATCAAAATTTAAACTTTAAATCGTGCAGATATAGTTTGAGACAAACATAGGTATTTTTTATTTTCTCCAGGTAACAAAAATGTATTTATCAAATAAAAAAGATGAAACTTTTATTTTAACACTTATTAGTCTAATAATACAACAAGCCTGCATATTATGTATTTATGTCATCTACTGATTGTACTGTAGGTATCAATTTATTTTATTATTTATTGAAAATTCAATATTTCAAAAAAATAAACATGATATTAGATACTATATTGTATATTATATTATTACCTAATCATTGCAGGTTGTACACCAGTTTATTGTTTCTAATAATTTCAATGAAAATAATTAGGTATTATTAGATTTTTAAATAAATTAAAAACCCTATTCTAATTTTAAAAAATATTATACATTACTCACATAAAATTTAAACAATTTAATCAAAAAATGAAACATGCTCCTTGATTCCACTATCTCCAATTTTGCAATATATAACCTTGTACAATATACCTAACTTGCATTGTTTTAAATTTAATTCATATAAATTACAAATATGTGTTTAGATCCATATCCAGTATTTTTTTTCAAAATGCATAAAAATTATATTTAATTAATATAATTAATTACCATAATATATTAAATATTAATAATGATAGCTGGCAGGTAATATTTTGAAAGACGGGCTATATTTCACCATACAAATACAAAATAGATATTCGTTCTTATTCGTATTTTGTATTTCGGGTACAATAATTCCGGAACATCGGACATCTATTATATTATTATCATAATAAGATGATTATACTCTTTTACTAATTTAGTATTGTTGGCTTGATAGCCAAATGAATAATTCAACTGACTAAACGATTTTCGTAGCACTTTTTTTCTTTTTTTACTAGTACCTATTTAATGAAATTGCATGTCCGAAAGAAGTGTAATAGTTATTATTAAATACTGAATCAGTGAATATATAATACAAATTGTTGCTCGGTCACCTTAAAAACAAACTAATTATTTGGGCCTGCGTTATATCATAACCAAAACAAAACAAAATTATCTGCCATGTCTTATTATACGTTAATTATTGTACAAGGCAATATATAGTATACCTATACGTAAGTTATTTAATATTTTCATAATATACGAACAAGGACAAGTCGACAGCTATAATATACGCAATATACATCAAATTTAAATCTTTCGCGTGTTTGAAGAATGGACCTCACACAAATCACATGTATGTTGCACTTGAGACTAATGTCCACACGACTGCAAATTATCATCAACTGTATGAGTATGCAAAGCTTAAACTATAAACAGATACCTATACAATAGATAATGTAGTTGAATTAATTTTTAAAATTACGTCTATCTATATATATTTTTGGTGACCAACCTATATATTATTCTTTAAATTCTACAATATTTTAAACGTCTTTGATCAGATATTAAAAATATGATGGACTAACGTGGTTTATGCTTTAAACCCGTGGTTTTCAAACTGGGTGCCGCGAGCATTCACTGAGTGTGCCGCGGCCTTTCAAAAAGTTCTACTTTTCGTTATAAAAATATAATTAATACAAATTTGTTAGCCCGTCAAGCACATAATTTTAATTAAATATACTTATATAATTATAATTCTAAGCAATTTTGTTCATCTAATTATTTAGTGCAAAAAAAAAAGGTCAGTGTGCCGTGAACATTTTTTGAGGAGCGCGGTGTGCCGCGTTCAATAAGAGTTTGAAAATCACTGCTTTAAACTATAGGTACCATATTATTACGCACTTCAAGAAAATAGATTTTTTTGCGATATCCTCAAAAGCCGGGCTTTGCACCAAAATTATTTATTTAGGTTTTAAGTGCTGAATGTACCTATTTGGTTGTTCAAACACCCGAATAAAAATTTGAAACAAACGTTTGGGTGTTAATAATTGCTATTATTCAGGTTAATATTGGTGTTCAGTAGTCCAGAAAAAACATACTTTTTTAAACCTTAAGTTATTTTTATTAGATATTTTTTTAAAAAAAATTGTGTTAGGTATTGTTTAAATATAAATTAATATTTTCCGATCAGACATTACCATTAACAATTAATTTATTTTGTACTAATAGAGTAATACATAATAATTAAAATAATTAAATATTTATCTATTTGGTTTAGTCAGAATCGAATGATAGAATTTGATTTGATTTTCGAGTTTTTTAAGAAAATATTTATAGTATATGTATTTACTTATTTAATTGATTGCAAGTCCTATCCTAACATTGTCATTTTTAAATGAACAACTAGTATAACTACAAAATCGAATTAACTACATATAATGCATACAAAATGATATATCGTATAAAGATTGTAAATTAAAAAATTATTTATGCTTCGAGTTAATCAGAAAAAAATCATTCGGGTTAAGTACCTACCTACCTATATGGGTTTCAGGAGTTTGATTTTTTAAGGATTTTTGGGGGTATTAGTGTGTTACTTGTTCTGGTTAATTCAAGGGCAAGCCCTCCTTAAAAATATAATTTACCAACTTAGAGATTTAATATACCTATTACACTATTATAAACATACATTTGTACGATAGACAGATGACGCGTAAGTATATTCACGTTTACAATTGTCAAGTACTTATCTTTTATCGATTTACAAATAATGTAACATTTGTACGGCGTTTAGATTTTGTATTACATACATTTCATTACAATACATTTATTCTATCCTGGATATTTTTAATAAATAAATTAGATATATTTTAAAAAAATAAGATAAATTTAAAATTATAGTGACACTTTTATTTATTCAATTTTTAATTATTATTATTATTTTATTTATTATACCTATATATTATATACTATATACACCATTTATAAATGATAGATTAACAATATGATGGATTTGATACGTCTTATTAATATTTAAACATGTATGTACCTACAAGATAAATATTTATGTAGCACCCATTGAAATCAATACCCCCTTAGACCCGGCCATCATATCATCGATCTGTATCCGTCCAAGCCCGTACATATTAATATAAACCAAACACTCTCGTGTTAATCGGTAAAGCAGTATTATCATTACCTCTATCATTGATCAACTATTAATATAGGTATAGGTATATATTATAATATAGGTATGCATTAATAATAACGTAAAACATAAATGTTTAATAAATTAACAATGATAACAATAAATTAGGTTCTTATTTCACTCGGATGTCTCGAAACATCACGGGCCACAGCAGACAAATATTATTATTTTTATTTAAGTAACATTCGCTATGTAAAACATAATAGATTGTCATTTCGATAGGTATACATAGCAGTTCACAACTACATGCTGTACAAGAGTACCTCAACTGCATCTTCATCCTTCAATATGTGTCCGTTCTAAACAATAATAGTAATATTTTGAATTATGGAACTGACTTTCAGTGTAGTTCGATCTATCTATATCAACAAAAAAAAAACTCACTCGCATGTACAAATAGTGCTTTCACTTTTGCTTATATGATTACCGTGACGTGCCCCCGAAAAAATAAAATAATGTAATTTTTAACCATTGAATTGCCACACGAATTTGAATACTATGCCAAGTTATTTGCATTATACACTTTGTATGTAAGTAGGTAATTTATAAAGAAATTATGTCAGATAATAATCGCTATAGGGTACCTACCTTCTATAAGCATATTGTAGTCATTGGTCATTAATTATAATTACTAAATTACATTATGGTCTTACGGTTTGTGGAACACATACTATGAGAGCCCAATGGTGCTAACTACAGTGAAATTATAATTTATCGTTTAAAAAATAATGATTGACTAATTAATGTATTATATATTAAGTATATATTATACTAACCAGTGGCGTGTATCATAAAAAAAATTGGTGTTGTTCAACTAATTTTACCCCTCATAATACTGTTATACTGGCCTATAAAATGTCCTTCTTTTCTTCTCTCAACACCCACCTACCCATATTTGAAGTGTTGCCTGAGCAACACTTGGGCCCCATATCACACGTCACTGATAATAGCTGATCCCGTGCACATCGTTGCCCGTTAAATGTACCAACTCTATATGACCCAAACTTTGTTCAGTTGGTTATTTAATATTCGTTGTATGGTGTTCAAAATGTATCTTAACTTTTCTGTTACCCGGAATAAAAATTATGATTCGCAGCAGTACATTATCAGGTAGGAAATCTACCTGTGGTAGATCGCAGACCCCGTGCTGTTTGTACGTAACTGTATGATTTAACTCTAAAGTATCAAAGTTATACCAAGTTTGTCGTTTTTACTTAATTCAACCTACGGTAGATTAATATAATCAATTAATACAAAATCCTATCCTAACCTAATCGTACTAAAATCCGATGAATAAAAAAAATTAACCCTTTTAAATTAGCCTATATTCTTCCCAGAAGTATAATCTACCTACAAACATTTACTTATAAATATTATATATTGAAAAAATGTTAAGCTGATTTCAATAACCATAAAATTTGGTTATAACATGTAAAAAAATAGAAGGGCTTTAGCACCCCCAGATTTTTCATTGAAATTCTGCCCCTGTGTATAATACATCGTGTATAATACATAATTTATTATTCTTAACATTATATAGGAATATTATACTGAGTAGTCTATAGTTTTGATAACGTTCGAGAAGTTATCAATGTTCGTGAGAGGTGCTACCTACATTATAGTGACTACGAACGTCACTAAAGACAGTCTCTAAAAACTAACAATATCTAGGCAGGAATATCACATACGATATTAAACCTATTAAAAACAGGTATCGTTTTGAGTACTTTGTAACTTAGATCATGTTCGGATCATATCAATATCATACATAGAATTCAGCAGAATAATATATCTTAGTATACTTGCTGTTAAGTATATAGATTAAAACACGTAATATAATTATACGTATGTACGTCGCAGTGACTTCGAGCATCGAACTCAACCCGTAGCCAGAACTACATACTCAGGTATGTGAATTATAATGTTTCATAAAACATTTTTATTTATACATTATAGATATAAAATATAATAAAGTTACCTAGTAGAATAATTATACGTAGATACCTGGTACATACTTTAGACTAATTAAATAAAATCATTACCAATCAGTATAATATGCATAATATGTAAGTACCTACATCCATAGTATATTATAATATATCTTATTACGTAAACAAATATTAATGTATTATACCGTTTAACTTATGCACTATATTAGGGAGGTCGTCATGGCGTATAATACGTTTTATTTTACTATACCTATTCCCAATAAAACATTTTCAACTCTTACTTTTCATTTTTTCCCCTTCATCTTTTCATATTTTTATTATATTACAAGACTCAGAAAGAAAATGCAGCACTTTAATTAATGGGTGGAATCTTTAATAATATAACATCCAACTACAAACTTAAGTCCTGGATATTTACACATGGTGTAAACTACCGTATACGCTATCTATACATATTATAATAAATATATATATATAAATACTTTACACTCTATATATCTCACCAGTGGCGGATCTAGCATCTTTCGATTTAAGTGACACCGCACGAGACTTAACAACTGTGCTAAATGATTTATGTAATATTTATAAAAGTAATTCGAAGAAAAAAACATATCATAAATATATGAGAATTCTTCAACAAAACATCTATACGTAGATTTTATCGACTTTGCCCTATACCGATGTTATTTTTGTGTAATATAAACTGCATACTTATTATGGTATTAAGAGGTACTATGTATAGTATCTAGAGTGCATATTTTCGGTTATTTGACAACACATTATAGGTACACAGACCTAAAATATTAGCTGACACGATAATATAACTATACAAATATTGACAATATTATTATTCTGTATTCACAGCATTGGCGCAAATAAGGGTAGGCTTGGGGGGGACTTAGTCCCCTCCAAATGTTGGTAAAGTCCCCCCAGTTCAAAATCTAGTAATTAGTACTAATTTTTATATTCTGTGGTACTAAGCCATATGGCCTATGGGGCTTGAGTCCCCCCCCAAAAAAAAATTTAGTCAATTTGCGCCTATGATTCACAAAACACACAAACAATACTATAGTGTTTAATGTTATAGTTATTAAAATGTTAATAATTCTGACAATTGATACTATTTTAGGATATAATTTATTAATTACAAAAGATTTTCTTATTTCCAAAACAACGCGCCAGTGGAAATCCATACACATAAATTTAGGGTAAGATTTCTATAGTTTTATGTATGGTTGATTAAGGATAATGTTATTTATATTTAATTATTAATAAGTATTCTCAAATACTTAGTAGGTAGATACACTTATTTGCATTTATATAATATAAGTATGTTACAATAATTAACTTTTACTGGAAATACCAAAAATCATACATTTTAGGTATGAAATAGTAGTACCTACATTTGATTCCATAACCGGTTTCTTCTGTTTCTTCCGGTTTCTTTTGTTTGTAACATTGTGTTTCAAACATAACAACCCTGCAGTTTATCTAGATATACTAGAAAAATATTAAGCCACTGGTCTGGATCTATTGTTTTGACAAACCAAAATAATATGTTAACTCATCAAGAATCAATTATTGTCTATTGACAACGATGCTGGTCAAGATGTAGCACCGCACGCCTACCATAGAATAGTCATTTGATAAAAATTTGATATACGTTTATTTTTGATATTAATTTTGATACGAATATTAGCCATTAGATGACATAATATTTTTTGCGTCTCGGTTTATATATCGTTACTGCAGTTCCTTACGTTTTGTGTAGTGTTCGTGTAAGTAGGTGTTTGGTATAGTGTATAGCTGGTTCCTAGTTGCAGCATCCATTGTTTTTCTTGCTTTTTGGGGCGTAATCGAGTTTCCACTGTTCTGCTGGTGGACAAGTTGGGAACGGATTGTCCAAGCATCCATCCTTGGTGTAGCACCCGGGATGCCGACACGAGTCTTGAAGACCGTTGAATTTTACACACACACACTTCGTAACCTGAAATAAGAAATCGTGTGTTATTCAGGTGGTCTAAGGTAAACTAAGCAACGATATTGTATTCTTCAGTGTAGAATAATATTATGTTGAGGCACTTATCATAGGCGCTCCGCATAGGTAAAATATTAGTGGATGGGAAAAAGAACTAAAAAAAACTCTTTAAATTAACACGTTAAACAACTATTCGGTATAAATAATTATCAATAATTTCAATGCCCTGATCAATATGATCGACCTCATGTTTAAAAAGGTGGGTAAGTGTATGTCGCTCTGCTGTACAGTAGGTTACAAGTGGGTCACTGTATAATGGATAGTATTAAATTTTAATTCAATTATATAATATCACTGGATAAGAAAAACGATTCTGAGTGGAGACGGTTTGTCAGTCTAGGTATTAGACATACCTATTATAGTATACTTATCTATAGTATTAAAAAAAAATTGACCTATAATAGGTATTAATAATAAATTCCAAATTAATCATATCACAATATCAATCAGGTAACGCGTTATACGTCAACAACAAACCGTGGTACTATCATAGATATATAATAGTATACTTTAGAAGTTTCAAGTACCCACAAATAATATTATACAATCATTACAATCACAACAAAATAACTAAAATAGTTATTCCAGGTTTTTTAATATGTAATTTCGTCTAAATTGGAAATTAAAATGACTATAAAAATAAACTGTGCTTATGTATTTCTTAGAATTTTTGGCAACATAATTAAATATTTACGTGGAATCTTGTTTTAAATTTTCAATCCTTAGATATAAAAATTGAACATTTTATAAATTTTTAACTACAAAATAATTATTCAATTTTAAATTTGATAAATTTTGTCAACATTTTAACTTTAAATGCTTATGAAAAAAAATTGTGCCTATGTATTTTTAATATTTTTCAACTGCTATTGTAAAAATTTATCAGGAGCTTTGTATTAATTTTTTACACTTTTTGGGCCCAATAGATAAAACTTTATTGATATTTATAGAAAAAAAAAACTAAAAAAATTGAAAACTCACAATGTCCGTAAACAGCTCAAAAAGAATCATATTATTTTGAAAAATTTATCATGTATAGAAAATGGAAATATAAACAACCAGTGAAAATTTCATGTATCTACAGTCATTCGTTTTAAAGTTACACCAAAAACCAAAATCAATTTTCTCGAAAACAGATTTTGCGTAAAAATTCCCGTTTTTCCTTTATTTTTCTTTTGTTTTTCACGGCGCTTTTGAAAACTATTTTACTTTTGACCCCCCAAAGTACCAACTAGATTCACTTTCCTATCAGAAAAGGTACTGTTGAAGAAAATCCAAGCACTTTTACTGTCCTAAAAGGTGATGACAGACACAAAAAAAATAAAAATAAATAAATAAATAAAAAAACACACATCATTATAAAATCAATTCATTCATCGTTCCATTCAAAATCTAAAAAACGTAATAATTTTTTTACTCACCAATTTTCCATTGTTCGCCATAAACTCTTTTCCATACGCAGTCAGTTCAGGTCTGTCACATTCGTTTTGGACAGTGGTGCAAAGATTTCTACTCGGTAATCTCTGTCTTTCGCAGACGTTGGTCTTGATCAGGGGAGTCGGCGTCACGGGCGACAGTGTACAACAAGGCGTACGCTTCTTAGGACCCATTTCGGGATTTATCTGTCCACAATTTATTCTTTTATTCACGTTTTCTCTTTGAAGCTCTTTCATTGTGTTCATCAAATTCTGTTGTTCGCATCGTTTCTGGTATTGGTTTGGGGTTTCCATTTTATTGTCGGTTTAATGTTAAAATTGTTGTGTGTTTTATTTCGGTGTGCTTATTAAAAAAATATTTTGTCTGAGTGTTGTGTATTGAGAATACTGGAACGTGTTACGTTAGAAACCAACTATTTTTAATTAATCATCAATTTTCAAAAATAAAATAAATAAATAAAAAGAGGTTTAATATTATATTTAAGTTTAGCCATTTAGGTATGATATTTAATTTATAATGTATGTTAATTAAATAATTATATAATATGTGTATCATCATTGTAATAATATATTATATTCGTGATATTTATATAGGTTTATAGGAGTAGGCAGTGTTTGGCAAGTTCCTTATAAAAAGGAATTCATTCCGCTCCTTGTTCCTTAAAAAAAAAAGAATTTGTTTCTTAGTCGTTCCTTTAGAAAATTAAAGAGGTCCTCTTTTAGTTCCAAATAAAATTAAAATTCTTATTTAATCATTAATGTTTTATTTTTCATATTATGCATACCTACTTCTTTAATTTTTAACTATATATAGTATATACCTACTCACAAGTAGGTACACATTTTATAATTCTATTTTGAGATTTTCTTCAAAATTAAATTCTTGGCCGACATATTATGTCGACTGTCTTATCGCTTATTGTTATAAATAACTATATTAAATATAGGTACCTACTCAATTCTATACAAATTATAACTTATGACTATAGGAAATATTAATAAAGTGACTAATGACTAACGATTAGCGTCGTTAGTCAATACTCGATAACGATCACTAATTGGTAATATACATCATACATACCTATTAAAAAATATATATATCTTAATTTCAATTATTTACATATCCGTGTAAATTATTTTAACTAAAAAGGAACGAAAAAATTTGTTATTTTTCTTTATTTTATAAAAAGGAATCCGTTCCTTTCGGAACTCGTTTCTTCTAAACATAGGAGTAGCCATTTGGTAGTAGTAGGTATAGTCGGTTTAGATATTCCCGTTTATCTTGTAATTTGTACGCAGTGTACGGTATACCCATCGCACTTTTTATAAAAATCTGAGTGAGATATTCGATGTTAAGCTCCAAACAAATGTAATAAAACACAGTGAATTTACAATGAACAATAAAGCTAATATTATTTAATATACATTATAGCAATGTGGGCCCACATAATATAATATGTAGAAACTATGTGAATCGTAGCTGAATGGTTTACATTTTAACTTCAATTATTGTAAAATAATCCGTTAAAAAAAATAAGTAAGTAATTTTTCAGTGTGTAAATATTGTGATAACAGTAGAAACAATAAATTGACACTTTGATACGTCGTAAGAGAAACATTTTAATACGGTAGGTATGTAATTTAAATTACAACTCTGCAGATACTCTACTGCCAACCAGCTATAACTCCTCATGGTTAGTTTGGGGGTTTAAAGATAGGTAATATTGTATAGGTACCTATAGGTTAGTTGAATAATAAATTATTATTTATTAGGTATGCGGTATATAAAAGAAGATTTTTATTTTAAAATATTTTTTATATTTTCAAACATTTTCCCGAAAGTATTTCATCAAACAAATGTTAATTTCATAAAATTCATATTATTTAACTAAATTAATTGTTATACGACTTACGGCAAACAAACATTTATGATGGTTACTATAGATAAAGTTCAAAATCCTTAGCGATACATTAATAAACAAAAGTATAACACAAATTAAAAACACACACATTTTAACCGATCACAAAAATTATTATATTTTAAATTAACTCATTACGTTACAAATAAATTTATACTTTTACACCAGAACGGCGCGCGTAGCCCGTCACACATTTTACTCATTTTAAAATACAAAATTACTGTACCTGAAAATCATGCGGGAAATCTGCCACATACAAGCTGGACAGTGCGGCAATCAAATCGGTGCTAAAGTAATTATATTCGGACATGACAATAAAATATTTATTATTACTTATAACTAGAGAGCGGATCTTTAGGATTTTACATATTTTTATTGGCTTTATGCAGCTTTACGAGAGTGAAAAATGTGGACGATTTATCCATCACAGAGTTCGCAGGAAAAAATTTATTTTGCATATTAAAGCATATTTTGGACATTAGAGAATATTTAGCCTATTTTTCATATTTTAGAATATTTCCTATTATTGTTCATAAAAATATCATATATATTGTTAATTTATCAATTTGTGATTTTTCCAACAACAATTTTTTCTAGGAAAAAAATATTTCATATTATAAAATCATAAAAATTAAAAATCATTCAATTATCGACTTGTTTGTAATAAAATTGGTAATGTTGATCATTCTGTTGTTCTCAATCCATTATCGTACCATAGATTATAAATTTATAATATTATAATAGATCGTATTTGATAACTGATAACGCGATAAGAATGATTTTTAATAATTTATTTTATATATATATATATACCTATTTCATTATATTCATATATCTATGAACTGTTTTGTATTTTTTATAATTAAATATTTTACGTTACAAAAGGAATGGTGGATAAGTTATTTATTGTTTTTATTGAACTATTTTCGAAAAAAAAAAACATATTATTTGCATATTTATAAGTTTAAAGCATATTTAGAGAATATTTTAGGGTTTTTTTAGAGCATATTAGCATCATATTTTAAGCTTTTAAGAACCTAAAAATCCGCTCTTTACTTATAACATACAACCGAGTTCCCACGACGTGCGTGGCTCGGCTCGTGCATAGGTTTGGTTTGGTATCATAGACGCGCCGTGGAAATGACGAGGTTTGATATAGCGGGGGGGCTCAAACGTGGTCTTAGGCGATCTTTTTGGCATCGCAAGGTTCGCGGCTCGTCACATGGCTTTTTCCAACGGCGCAATTCCTCGGTACAGTCACAGCCCTTATATAATATAATATATTATCAATATTTATTATAATATTTGAAGTTCCAAATGAAATAAATTTCCATACATGTAAAATAACGTGCTCGTAAAAAAAAAATGTCATATTGTCAAGGGGCTATATTAAAATGTTCAAACTGTGTGGGTGGTACGCGGATATAAAAAGGTTGAGAACCACCGGAATAGAGTGTACTTTAGTATTGTTTTATTTTATACGCATATACGAAATCTTTTATTACTATTACTGCGCAGTTCTGGGAAGTGATATCTGACGAACACGGTATCGATGCAACCGGAACGTATAGAGGAGATTCCGATTTACAGCTGGAACGGATCAATGTCTTCTACACCGAGGCGCTTGGTAAGACTGGACACGAATTCTAATAATATTATTTTACTATTGTTAGACGAATCCCACGATATATAAAGATATTGTGTCGGTAAAATTTGTGACGTGTGTGTGAAATTTTTAGGCGGAAAGTACGTGCCCCGAGCGGTCCTCGTGGATTTGGAACCCGGCAGCATGGACACGGTGAGGTCGGGTGCGTACGGTCAGTTATTCCGACCAGATAACTTCGTTTTCGGACAATCCGGCGCGGGCAACAACTGGGCAAAGGGTCATTACGCAGAAGGCGCCGAGTTGATGGATTCGGTGTTCGACGTAATCAGGTATGCGATTGGTTTATGAATATTATGTAGAGGTTACCTGTGGTAAAAATTGCAATAAATTATAATATTATTTTATTAAAAATTAAAATTAATTGCTTTAGAATTCAATAACTTTCTGCAGTGCGCCTGATGGCCGTCGCGATCACCGTTTGTACTTTATCATCACTTAAGGAGAGCGCACGGATTTTTCAATATACTGACCTATCCCTTACAAAGACAAATAATTATAACCCCTTTCCATGTAGACAAAATCGATGAAATCGTTTTTCTTTTTTTAACATACTATACTATATGTATTCAAGTATTAGGTATAGAGATTAAAAAATTTAATTCTTAAATGTTTGAATAAACATTTTGTTAAATAAAAATATAGCTAGGATACATTTTTAATCCATGATAAAATTTAAAAACTAAAAAAATACTATAGGTATACTCGTCCTACCTATACAACTAAATTATTTTGTTATTTGTACCTACCTAATCACACGGGTACCTAGCTGACCGTTTCATCTTAAATCTGTCGACGACCTAAGCAATTTTAAAGCACCAAAAAAAAAAAGAACTTAAAAGAAAAAATTATTTTGTGTTTTATAGGAAAGAAGTAGAAGATTGCGATTGTTTGCAAGGATTCCAAATGACCCATTCGCTGGGAGGCGGTACTGGTGCCGGAATGGGCACGCTTATGATAGCAAAAATCCGTGAAGAGTATCCGGACCGCATGATTTCCACATACAGCATTGTCCCATCGCCGAAGGTATAATTTTATGTTTGACGGTCGATGAGTTAATATAAAATACCTATAGAGACAACGCCATAATGACTATTAAACGTTCGGACACAACAATTATTTAAGAGGCCTTTTGAATGTGAACTCTCATAATAATATGCTTACTTACAATCATATTCATCTATTAGTACACGAAAGTAATTTTTTAATTAAAACTACGACTACCTACGTTATATTATTTGATTGTTAATAATAACCAACACTTTTTTTTGGGGGGGGGGGGGGGGGAGAGGGATTTAAAGTATACGAAGACAAGAATAAGCCCCCAATTTTCAATTTCTATTTCATATCTCAAAATTATTCAACTTACATGCTTTAGCTCGGCTTTACGCTTTAATAATTATATGTTATTGAGGAAATAACGAAACATGTTATATCAAGCAACATCTTATAGTAGGTCAAATTAAGTAGTAGGTTCACATATTGGACTTGTCCACACTTTTTTAATATGAACAATTATGATGAAAGTAGGTACTTATACAAATTACCGATATTTTACTTGTTCGACGAATATAATCATTACCTAATCAAGCTCACGTAATGTTTTCCGATTGCACTTTTTCATGCAGTTCAGCACTTTCTTATCATTTGGTAGAATAGTTCATATATGATCGCGTCTTCCAGTTATCAAAACTAATATAATTAATAATTATATATTATATAATTAATTTACCATTTGTTATTCACCTAACCTACTTCTTATCTTCGAGTGCCTAGACGTGTAGGTAATATAGTAGTTTACAATATAATAGGTTTAGGGATAGTGTATGCCCAAACATTAAGTCGATTTTGATACAAAACTAGTGAACATTCACAAACGTCCTGCATCAGTATAATACTGCATGAATGTTACGTACTAATATAATAAATCATGCAGGCCCCAATTTGAATTAGTGAAATAGGTCCCTAACCAAAACCAAGACTAAGAAGATTTAATTTCAAAAACCTTTTTGTCATATTAAAATTTTTAATTTTTCACACTGAACAACACATTTAAAATTTCTGGGATAGTATAAATCGTTATGGTTCACAACGAAATCACCTAATTTGATTTTTTCTTAAAAGTTTATTATACTCAAATATAATATGACGTAACACATAACTACACAAGCAATAAACTGCTGATTTCTCGTTCTATTTTGTTCTACATTTTCGAAAGCAAAAACTAAATAATTCGGGTGCGGCGCAGCGATGAACAATAGGGTTGCAAATATGTATATTAAATCAATTTATTAAATTAGTGTAATATATATTGTGTTAGGAACATATCCGGCCCCGAACATCACTGGTACCTAGAATAGTGTCCGCGTGCTTGCCCTGTCTGCCTGCCCGCCTGCCCGCCTTGCTGCGTACCTACAGGCATCCTGTACGTACCTAACACGACGCGAAACGGTCGTTATACACCGCCCGCGTTCATATTTATTAACAATTAGGGCACAGAATTTGTGGGGTTTTACACTTTTTTTGCATGTTCTTGGTTTATAGTATCTATATTTATCTAGTGTTTGAAAACCAAAAATAAAAAAATGTTATCTAAGGTATTTAATGTTTTTATTTTAATATTAGGTACTTACGTATTTAAGTATACGACTTAAATATTAACTACATACAAATATTTAAAGTACATTTTTACGGGTACTATTTATACTGGTAATATTTTTTCAGTTCAATAACAATGCTAACCGGTAGATAACCAGTTATCCTGTCTCCACACATTAGATTTTTCAGTTATATGATAAAACAATTTTTAATTTAGTATCTACCTAACATACCTAGTAAATTAGTAACAATAAAATAATGTTAATATAATATTATAATAATTTATAAATTTATAGATTTTTTATGGGAATTCCGAATTTCGATATTTTTCTTTCATATTTTACAATAGATTTGTTTCCATATTTTGTGAATTTTAGCTTTTATAAATTCTGAGCCCTAATATGAAATAATATAACATAAAATAAATAACAAGAGATTTTCAAGACAATTTGTTGACACGTTGTATAGGTGTCTGACACCGTTGTGGAACCGTACAACACGACGTTGTCCGTGCACCAACTGATGGAGAACACCGACCAGACTTACTGCATCGACAATGAGGCACTTTACGACATCTGCTTCCGGACGTTGAAGCTGAACACACCCACGTACGGTGATCTGAACCACCTGGTATCGGCGGTTATGTGTGGGGTGACCACGTGCTTCCGTTTTCCCGGGCAACTCAACACCGACCTCCGGAAGCTGTCCGTCAACATGGTACCGTTCCCGCGACTTCACTTCTTCATCACCGGGTTCGCGCCGCTCACAGCCCGCGGCGACCAGCAGTACCGGGCACTGTCCGTCCCGCAACTGGTACAGCAAATGTTCGACTCTAAAAACATGATGGCCGCGTGTGATCCCCGGAACGGCCGGTACCTGACGGCCGCCAGCATATTCCGCGGCCGCATGTCCATGAAGGAGGTGGACGAGCAGATGCTCAACGTGCAGACGAAAAATTCCAGCCACTTCGTCGAGTGGATACCGAACAACACCAAGACGGCTGTATGCGACATACCACCCAAGGGTCTCAAGATGTCAGCCACATTTATCGGCAACACGACCGCCATCCAGGAGATGTTCAAGCGAGTGTCCGTGCAGTTCACCGCCATGTTCAAGCGCAAGGCGTTCTTGCACTGGTACACGGGAGAGGGCATGGACGAGCTGGAGTTCAGCGAGGCCGAGTCCGACATGCACGATCTGGTGGCCGAATACCAGATGTACCAGGAGGCCACCGTCGACGCTCCTGGAGGCGTAAACGAAGAATAAACGTGACGACGTTGTTATATAGTCAGAATGTGACAAAATAAACCATGCTAAATTTTAACAATCGTTGTTCTTAATAGGTATTAGCTATAACTTATAACGTTAATAATGATATAATGTCTCTCTCTAACGGTACACTGACTAGATGATGATAATTTGCGACACTTAGCACCTGTAATTTGCACCAACAACAAATAAATGGTTACACCCAAAGGTGGGCATTAACTAGTCAGTACATTTTATATAGTTAAATTAGGAACATAGCTAGTTTAATTGCCTGTTGAAATAACTTAGTTTTTTTTAGTTGATTTGAAAATAATACAAAAAATTAAAATACGAATGGTATTTTTAAATTACAACAAAATAACTACCTAAAAAAGTTATTATTTATTTAAATATCTAATTTCGTTCAAATTTTAATTTAAATGTCAATAAAAAGAATTAAGTTTATATATTTTTCAGATTTGTCGGTAGGTATCTGTGAGAATCCTGGTACCTATTCAATGATCAATCCTTTTAGCCGTTAAAATTGAACATTTTATACATATTTAACTACAGTTTAATTTGTACATTTTCATGATTTTATTTTAGCTGTTCAAAATTCTAATTTCAGACAATCGTAAAAAATGATTCTGGATTTAGGCTCAATATTTTTTTTAATTTCCACCATCAAAAACTTATGAAAACTCTTGTATCTATTACGTTTTTTGAACAAGCTAAAGATTCATCAACAATAGTTTTAAAAAAAAAACTAATAAGAATTTAAATTTTCCTATGCCTATAAAGTATTAATAGTTCAAAAATAGTCGCAATATTTTGAACATTTAATGGTGTATAGAAAAATATATAAAACGTGATGGCAGGCACAAATAAAAAGAAAAAATGAACACATATCATTTTAAAATTAATACATTCATCGACTTTTCGGTAAAGTTTTTTCTTAAGTTAAATTCAAGAAAGCTTAAAGGGAATCTTTTATTACATTTTCAAAGCTTAGATAAAAATTAAAAAAGTTTTATACATTTTTAACTCGAAATAATTTTCGTGATTTTAATGAATTTTGTCAATGTTTTAACTTCAGACTTAATAAAAAATGACTATGAATTTACGTTCAACTATTTTTTTTTTAGTTTCCATTAACTTATGAAGATCGTTGTATTACATTTTAAAGTTTTTTGACCGAACATAAAATATTTTATCGACAATAATTTTAAAAAAAACTAATACATTTCAAAATTTTCGTATGCCTATAAATAACTCGAAAAGAGTCACAATATTTAGAAAATTGTATAGTGCATAGAAATTTCTTATATAATTCAGTAAAAATGTCAGTTACACTAAATACAAAATCAATATTTTTCGAAAACTGGTTTTGCGTACAAATCTTAGTGTTTCCTAATTGTTTACTAACAGAAAATATGCTGTTGAAGAAAATCGTACCATTTTTACCGTCCCAAAAGTTGATGATAGACGAAAAACACACTATTGTAAAATCAATACATTCATCGCTCTGAGCTCAGAGTCTAAAATGATTTAGAAAATTATCTATAATCTATGTAAATTTTTAACAATTTTTTTTCTTCAGATTCTATGAGTATGTGTATATATATATATAAGTGGTAAACTAATAATTTAAATAATTTATGAAATTCAAGTTTAAAATAGTTTAATTAAATAATATAATTAAGATAAAGTAAACATTATACACCTACTCTAAAAATAAGATTGAATAATATAATAAAGATAAAGTATACATTATACATTTACTCTAAAAATAAGATTACAAATAATTAATTCATATGTATTATACGAGTTATTTATTTTTTGACTTATTTCTTAATCAAAAAAATGTTATTCTGTCCATCAAAAAACTGTGCAACTGAATAAAATCTTCATTCAACCAATACACTTCATTGTTTATAAAAATCATTGCAGTTTCCGGTGATTTAGTTAATATGTTGGGTTCGGACTCCACATTTTTAATTTCTCCATTGTGATTAATAGCGAATTCGTCAAATAATTGGTCCGATTGCGCAAAAGTGGTAGAAAGTTCCTGCTGTACTTGTCGACTATAATTTGCAACACTCAATTGAAGTTTACTATTCGCATGATCAATATATTGCTTTTTTAATGATCGTTCTTTTGCTTTTGTTGTCCAGGATAAATACTCATATAGACAAACACCACCATAAATAGCACCAGCTGCTATTATCGAACTCCATCCAATTGTTTTAAACATCTAAAAAATAGAAAATTCCAAGAAAAATCCAATTCAATATCATTAATTTAGAAAGTAATACTTACAAATCCTGCTAAAACTATTCCTCCTAAGACTGAACCTTGAGTTCCTACATCCCTAGATGAAACACGAGATATCGAAGATAAATTTGGTTCCACAGCCAAAGAATCATCAAAGCTACTGAATGAATAATCAGCATCAGTTATTGGTGAATTTTGATTTGTTATATTTTCAAAGTGTTCTTCAGTAACATTAAATTTATCTTGAATTTCATTTATCTGACTCATGCTGAAATGTGTTTGTTCTTGACTTCTGATGTTAATTATATCCATAATTGTGTTCATTTCTCTAGAAGTTATACAATAATTTTAAGTACTGAAATAATAATACCTAGTTGATAAAAATCTTACGAGAGTAAATATTTCCCATGCATTGAATAGTTAAAAAACTTTAACAGTGCTGATCTTGAGATACAATTCTCTAATTGCCTTTCAAAATCTATAAACTCCAAATATCTCTCACTAAATGGTTTGATAATTGGCTGTAGTCCACTGCGTACTTTTACACGGAAATCTAAGACTTCCTTAGCTGAAATAAAAAAAATTTGAGAATATGGCTTATGCGATGTATATTCTTTTAACTTCTTCTCCAGCAAATTTATATTATTCTTCATTTTTTGTTTACGTTCCTAAAAAACAATGTATACGTTAATTATATACGTTTAAACATTTTAAACAAGCAACATAAAATAATTATTATCAAAATTAATATGCAAATTCCATATCTTTATCTATTATCTTGTTCAAATAATACACTTTTCAATTTAATTTTTTAATAGCCTGAAAAATGTTGACAGAGACAAATTTATATTTACCTGTTATTCACCATTAAACTGGACAGAAAGATAGTAACATAAAATATAATTGGTATTTAATAGTAATAATAATAAAATATTATCGATTATAAATTATACCTGGTCAAATAACTCGGATTCATCCGGGCAGTTAATCAATATAAATATATTTGTGTTTGGTAATTTTTTTGAAACTTTATGAAGAAAATTAATCTCCTGAAAATATAAATTTTATGAATCGGATGTTAATATTATATTTATATTTATTAAATAATTTAGTTTTGTAATTATAAAGTGTTACAAGCTAAAACTAAAATTAGTGATAACTAAAGCACTTAAAAAATATAGATACAATGTATTATATTAGATGATAGGAAATAATACGACTTTGGTATTAGAGGCAAATGACAGGCTGTAATGTATTGTTATTAGGGTTAGCGACTTAAATGATAATGCATCTAAAACCATGAAATTAAGCGCTCAAAAGACACTTACAAACTTTATTATAAGCACTCAAAAGAGCACTTTGATACATTAAAATAAGCAAAAACATCAATCTCAACAATTCACCACTCCCTCATAAAACTAAAAAAAAAAAACAGTGCTCCCCTACAAATAAAATATATTATTTTTCAATATAAAACACATGTAAGTCCTCCTAAATACCACATACATAACAAACAGCTTTATACTTGTGTGGGATTGAGGTCACATTGATGTTAGAAATCTTACTACCTCTGAAATTTCAATGGATTTCCACCTATTGCTGTTGTTTTATTTACAATGATTTAACTTTATTGTGTTTTAATAACATACATAAATACAGTAAAAATATGTGAGATTTAAATAGTTAACAATAAACGGCTACAAAATACTTTGTGTTACTATTCATAAAAGAAAAAACTAATAAGTAATGCACAACGATTGGCAACGAGAAAAATAATAGTAAATGTTAAAAAAAATTGATTTATTTTTCATTACCTAAATCGTAGTCGCTATAGCTTTAGAATTTTAATATACTTATGAACTACATATTTTATTAATACAAATTTGATTATCATAGATCCATAATTCTTCGAGAGACTAAATAACTACATAAAAGTCAATAGTTACTGAAGGTCCTTAATTTCACTTATTTCAATTGCTATTTTTTTTTTAAAGCAATGTTATTTATTAAAATATAACTTATTAATATTGTGAAGTAATTTTATTTTCAAAAGTTGTATTAATTCACAGTGAACACAAAAATATTTTGGTAAACAGATTTGCAACCACCTTATAAATTTACTACCCCCTAATATTTGTCGACTGGAACAGTTGTACTCATTTCTCCTCCTCTTAAATACGACCCTAATTGTTACAGAGCCTACAATATAAGCAAAAATAAATATATACAATATGCTTACAGAATCTATTAATGTGGATTCAGCATTAATAACTAGCACAAAAGCATCAGCATTAATGCAATGACCACCAATCCACTCATCCAAACATGATGTAGTATCTATTCCTGGAGAGTCAACTAATGCTACATCATCTTTTAAAAATCCACAGTTTTCTTTTGGCCAATACACATGTACCAATTTTTTTTTATTTGGTTTAATAATGTTTTTCAATACGTGTGCCAAATAACTAGCAGACTGAAAAAAAATGTATTATTGATTATTTTAAAATTAAAACATTAGCTAAACATACAAATAATAAAATGTACGATGACTTACTTCTACATTATGTTGTATAGGTAATATACCTTCAGTACTTAAATATGCATTACCAGTAAGAGACCGTTCAACTTGCAGAAAACCGTTAGTTGTATGACCAATACCAATAGGGAGGACATTTTCTCTCAACATTGCATTCACAACTGTACTCTTTCCACTGCTTGTTCTAAATATTGTATTAATTAATTAAATATCTTGTTAAAAAAACTAATATTTAATATGTTAAGGTATCCTTATTAAGATATTATACACCAAACAAATAAATTCAATTAAGTTCATTATGTCTGTGAATACAATTTAAGAAATATATTTACAAGCTAGATACATAATACATCAGTTAAATTTCAATTCACGCTAAACACAAACAAACCAAAAAAAAAAAAAAAATGTACCTGCCAAAAACAGCAACTTTCATGTGAGCATGTGTGAATACTTCATAAATTGCTTCGACTTGAGATTCATAATACAATAAACAGTTTAATTCATTTCTATCGATCACATCCGGACATATCCCAATTAAATCTGAAAAATATATTCATAAGTAATTATAATTATAGGATTAATAAACAATAGAATATAGAATTCAGTTAATATTAAGGGATATTACATTGATAACATTGGAAGAATGAAATACCTGTAGTTTTACACTGTATAAAAATTTAAAACATGGTCAAAATGTATAGTATATTATTTTGGTGATTTTTTTTAAATACAATATAATTTATTTGAATGTTATTATATTAGTTAACCGCATCGAGAGTACTAATAACCAAAAACCCACAATCAAGAACAGTAAAAATAATAATGTTTAACAAAATTATACTGTTCTTAATGATTCACAGGCGCGGACTAGCTATTCCGGGGTTGGGATGCAACAGCATCCCTTGTCTTAAAGTATATTTGCCCCTATCGGTATAAATGTGCTTTAAATAAAAACCTAAAATTAATGAGAATTTTGAAAACTAAAGTTACAACTCTATTAACGTTGTAGGTAGGTATTTATAAAACAACTATAACAATTATAAAGAAAATATTTAGAGTAGCCAGAATAAGATAATAGATTAATTAGATCAATTAATTAATTTTTTATTATTAATTATTATTAATTTAAACAAAATGTTAATGCTATAATTAATTCTGAGACCCACACAAATAGTTTTATAAACTACTTAATAATGACCAAAATCATTAATCTCTGTAGTTTAATAATTAAACAAATACTTACTACATCCAACATGCTAAAACTAAAATTAAGGTGAACATGTGAACATTAGTGAATATTTTTATTCGTGTTGAGCTATTTATAAGCATAAGAAATTTTTGATCTTTAATAGTTTTTTTTTTTTGTCCACAAAAAAATTGTTGCTTGGTATTAAAATGTATACATTTAATACAAGGTTCCACATACATCGAAACCAATAATGATTAATACCTGTTAATACCAGACTCTGATAGGACCAAATCAATAAAGGAATTAAGGAGATCACTAAATAAGAAAAAATTGCAATCTTCCATGGGCATAATTTCTCTTAGAGCATTTATACCCAATTTATCAGAAATAATTACACTTCTCTGAGAACTACATAAAAAACATGTCATATGGAATTGGAGTAAATAATGTGAAACAGTGTTTAATAACTTTGAAGAAATACTCTGCAAGATCTCAATTATTCTAAAAAACTACGAGAGTAAGCATGAATTAGAGATACAGTGTGCCCTGTCAGAGAAGGCATTGGGTTGTAGTATATTACAAAATAAATGTTCAATAAACAATGCAAGATGTTTAAGTGATATAGAAATATCATTCACACAAATAGAAAAGTGAATGTTGGCGATTTCTTTTGCATGTTACAAATTGCACTCTTTAATTTATGAGAGGAAAATAAGGTATACAGTTATCAATTACTTTTAGTGTCTGTCATGAAAAAAAATTACATACAATTCCTAATAATAGCCTAAACAGATTTAGATTTAAATCCATATTATATAGTACAGGTAGATCTTGAGTATTAACCAGGTAAGTAAATATTGTATATTGCTGATTTATTCAGTAGAAATTTCATAAAAGGAAGTGATAGAGAAAAGATATTAATATAAGTAATGTTATACATCGTACAATAAGTGAACTTCAGAACCTTTGAAAATGGCAAAGAAATTAAGATTACTGAGAAAACCAAGTGATGAAGTATTGCTCGAGTATTAATTAAGGTACCTACTAACATTTTGTAAAGAAGAGTGGCCTAAAGTATGTAAAGATGAAGGTGAATTAAAACACTATTAGAATTTAAGTAACGATATTATGATTAATAATGGTTTGAGACAAGAATAATAGTCCCTAAATGGCTTAGGAAATATGTAATTAATAAACTGCATGAAACATATTTAGGAATTATAAAAATTATTTCCCTGGAATAAATAATCATATTGAAAATTATATAGTGTCTTGTCCTATTAGCTTAAAATTTGCTTAATTGCTTTAAATTTCATAATCTTTTTTTTCATACTCTCTATAAATTAGTTTTACTTCAATAATAATAATGATATTATACAATAGTCAATAATATTAATTACCATTTATATGCTCAGATGCTCTGACCCCGTAGTCTAGTATACCAAGAAATATATTATTTAATTTTTGTTTAGCTAGGCCAAAGTCCTGGTATGTTGACATTTTTTTCAAATCGCTTAGTACCTATAAAATATAAACAAAATGAATACAATAAGTGTTTAACCCATTTTACAACAATACTTACAACAATATTCGAAGAAAATTTAGAAAAGTAAAATCAATAAACTGTAATAATTATATGTCGTCTCACACGTTAACTGAAATCACGAATAGAATATTGGAATATAGATGATGAAAAATGAATCACTGAGAAAGAGTTATTGCATTAACAGAACTACGGAAGTGCAGTTGCAGCCATTGCACAATTATAAACTATTAAGAACGTGAGCCATGAGTAATCCACGATTAAATTAATTATAGATGTTTTGCCAATATTGATATTATGATAACAGCGTTGATGAACACTTCATTACTACGTCTACATGGTGACGTTAAAAGTTTTTAAATCCGTAGATACTCGCTTCCTTACTGATAGTTTGAGTTATTTTATCTAATACAAGAGTAACGAATTAATTTTCCGTTGATTTAAGACCGTTTAAAATTCGACATAACCTAATAGGCAGTATAAAAACAGGATGTAAGATATATAAAACCACGGTTAAAACGCGTACTATATGGTTCATATTTTTTTTGTTTTTCATATTACGGTATCGGATACCATTATTGTTCTATGATACAACTATAGACTCATAGAAATAGTCGGTCAATTAGGTAGGTATGATAACGCGTGCAATGGTGGAGCTTATTACGAGGGTCGGGCGCTATTAAAGCTATCCATATTGGCTGTCCTCGGAACATTGCCATTTCTCTCACTCTTATGATAAAACACATAATTTCTCTCTTAATCCGTTTGGCACGACGACCGCGCCTCCCAGTCCTTGGGACAAATGTCCCGTCTTTATCTATAAGTCCGTGAATACAACATACATGACTCATTGACATGGCTGGACATAAATAGAAAGGAAGATGTAGATTGTTTGTTTAAAATATAAACATTATTACAACAATATTTGTATAAAATATTATAATATGATGTTGAATTGGTGGTCGGTGCCAAGGCGGATTTGATCTTGTCAATAGCCACGATAGGTACCTACTAATTACTATAGTAGCACGATTAAAGATAATATATCTTTAATCGTCTATAGTACCTATAGCCGTGGTTACAGCTTATCACTTTCAATCGCCAATAAACTAATGAACATCGCATTCCACTCTGCCCTGCCGAATATATTGCGATCATAATATTATAATTTATAGCCATATAATTGAGACTTGAGAAAGGAATAACATAAAGTAATGAAAGAGCCCCCATAAGGAACTGAATACATTTTACTACTTTGTTTCTTTTCTCGCTCACTCTATAGTCAATAGTAATGTACTTGAAGTTCTTAATACCTACTGCCGATTGCGTGAAATCGGCAATACCGTTCTTAAAAAAAATATAACGCATAATTTAATATAAATGAATATGTTATATGTATGATCTTACGTAAAACACTGGAAATATAATAAAATCTAATTATAATAAATAATAATAAATTATGTGTACAAAAAAGTAAAAAAAAAAAATCGAAAGTTATAAATTTATATTTAAATAAATTTTGGCAACTACGGCCACCCCAAATTACACATATCATTTTTCTGCATATGCACTTTTTTGATGTGCAATTCGTACGGCAGGTACTACTATTTGTAATTATGTCATAATAATGTGTTACCGAATTTATGCATTCGACAGAAAAAAGTCTGCCTAGCCAATGTTTTTTTATTTTATTTTATTTTTTTTTTTAAATTAGCAATCAAAATTTGCCGATTTCGTGAATTTGGTAGCCAAGTTGCCGATTTCACGTTGTCGGCAACAGCGTTGCTGATTTCATAAATTCGGCGTAACATATTCATTTTACTTCGTTTCTTTTCTCGCTCACTCTATATCGTACCCCTGACTTCTCTCTTTATGCGCTGTCCATTAGTTTATAGGTCTATGGTACCGTTATAGCGCAATAGAACAATATAGAAGCAACACTGGATCGGGTTCATGTATACTACAGGGCACAGATATCTGGGGGATTGTAAATTCCACCCGAAGTGAACAGGTAAAAATAAGGTCTATGGTAAATCTTGCTCTATACTTAACCTTTTCATTTTGGAAAACTATGATAACACCCATATTTAAAGGCTGAACTAGTGACGTCGTATATTAGGATGTAAAAATTCAAGCTTGATGTTTTTCAAAGATACATTAGGATGGACAACTGTACGTCTAAGACAAAAGCAAAGAGGCATACAGCCATTTTTGTTTTGTCTAACTCCCTATCCCAACGTTGCAACCATTCGATAAAAATGGCCGAAGCATCTATCATACATTTGGTGGCTTTGAATTCGTCGTTACCAAGTTTCCTTGCAGGGTCTTCGGATTCAACTTTTAATATTCGACCTGACACTTGAATGACCCGGTAAGTAGCTAGTGTAAACCATTGAGTCTGTGCCTCGTCTACATCAGAATCTTAACCCTCTCGTTTCCTTTTCCGGGTTGTCACTAAGAGATTGTTAACATAACAACTGTTCTTGAAGTTGAATTCACGTGATTGTTGATTTCTGATTCGATTATCGTGATTGTTGATGGTACTGGATCTGCAGTGGTCTTGCTATTTAGTGCCCTATAATCTTTAAGCGCCATCAGCCTTTTCCACTAAATGTAAAGGGCTTGACCATGAGCTGCTTGATATTCGACAAATTCCTAGTTCTACCATACTTTTGAACTCACTTTTACCTATTGCCAATTTATCAGGTGGTAGACATCGTTGTTTTAAATTACAAGACGTTCCAGTTATTGTGATGTAGTGAAAAACATCATGTTTAAATGTTTAATAGCTATTGACTTAGAAAAATGTTTAGTGATTGATGGAAGTTCTGATAATATAGTTATATATGGATGATCTGCTTGCACAGTTTTAATTGTAATATTTGAGTATTCAATTGTTGAACATTGTCTTACTAGTTACTATTTTTGTTAAATTGTTAATAATAGTTTCTTATTGTTTGAATCTACAAGTAAACCAACATTTTTCAATAAGTCTGCTCCTATAATTGTTCTTGCTACATCTGCGATGAAAAATGGCCTTCAGTATGATCGACGTAAGCCGAGGTTTAATGATAAAGTTTGTGTACCATAAGTATTAATGGTTGTACCATTTGTTGCGTGCTGTTTTAATAAATTATGATTTTATTCCTTATCTGTGTGTAGCAAGCCAGCTTACTACGTAATAGCTAATATAACTAATATTAATAACAATAGTAATTATCATGAAGTAGACTAAGTTGGCCTTGGATTCACATTACAAATAAAGTGTACATATAACATAAAATATCAACTGAACAGGTTAAGAGATCTGCAGGTTAAGGCCCTCGAAACAGACGAGCAGTGAATAAACAGATTTACAAATATGAAATAAGTAATAATTGGATTAATACAATTTCTAAGAAAAGGGTGAGGTACAGCTAACGAATACCCAAGTTTTATTAAACACGATGCAGTATATTAAAAACTAGGTACAAACATTTTTTATATATTTTAACCTATCGATAAAACCGCATCATATGATATATGTATTATTATGTATATTTACGACACATAATTCAAATGCAGTATATGACCTTATATATGTGTTAAATAAAATAATTGAGTTATAAATGGATTTTTGTATAGGCAAAGAATAAGTCCTTAAGTGTTGATTAAATATAAAATATGTTAGAAGAGAATTTATGAAAATAAAAAAAATATTTGAGAAAATCTTAAGTGATTTTAAATTAATTGAGTTATATGAAAATAAAGAATATTTGGGAAAGTTTTAAAAGTGATTTTAATTTAATTTATATAAAAATTTTTTTTTTTTAGTAGTAGTAGTAAAAAAAATTTAAGGGCGCCTAGAATAAGATAGTGTATTTTATAAGTTAGAATAAAACAATTTATGAGAAAAATTTTAAATTCAAAAATTAATTTGAATTTATTGATTGAATAGTAATATAAGTTTAAATAAGTAAAAGTAATAAAGGTGTTGAATATTGTTATATACAATTTTAGGAGTAATTAACCATAAATAATAAATAATAATATTCAATCGTAATAATTGACGCAGCCTCCGTTATCAACGAAGTACTCAAGCTTGTTTCTGATTTCAGGTACTTATAAGTGGATAAAGTTGTGTCTGCATAACCAGTCATCACTTCAACCTGTTTGCTTTTTAGTTTTCCACATTGCAGTTGCTCGAGTGCATTTATCTCCAAGAGCCTTTACATATCCTTGTTTTATCTTTGAACTTGGCATGAAAGTAACATAGTTCATCTCTCATTTCATTTCTGTCATTAGACTTGGACTTTGTTCTTTTATATTTGGTACATCACTTTTGTCTTAGCTACGACCATAGTGACTTTCATTAATTTGGTTAGTGAAATAATTTTTAGTTCATATGCTGATTGAGAATTATTGTTTTGGCAGTTGCACTGCTTCTCGGTGGTTATCAGCCATCTTCAACCAATTAGATAAACAATCTGTGCTGATCGTTAATATGGTTTATACTTGTACCAGTTCGGCGCTGCAACCATAAATTCTTTAAAAAATCATCTATTAGATGGTCACCTACCACTGCTGCATCTCACAAAGTAAATATGACAGTTTCATATCGGCCAGCTCTAAATTTCACTGCAACCTTACCATACGCTTATATGCGCACTACTCTACACCCCTATATTTAGTTGATATATTTGCAAATGTATTGTAATAACCATAATTGAAATCAATAATTATATTTTATGTTAATATTTATCCAATATGATTTATCCATTCTGTTCAGACCCATTTTTTCCTTTAATAATGTATAAATTCTGATTATTTGAATTTCTAAATATACATAAGAGCTATATTTTCAATTATTATTTAGAATAATAAGTAAAAAATCAGCTTAATTTAAAGTATAAAAGTTGGTTCTCATTTTAAAAAAGACCCTCCTTAAGATGGTAATCTATGTATTTGTTAAATTTGAGAAACAGTCTTGCATTCTTAGCCAATAGTATGCCTCATTGAAGAAAACATTTTTGTGACTTATTATAATTATAATTACGAACTTTCCTTCATATAAAGAATATTTTATTTATACACACATATATATACTGTCTTATAGTCAGTTATATTATACAATAAGTTATAGTTTTACTGCTAAATATAATAATAGTTTTCGTAATTCTAGAGTTAATATTATTCACAAAATCGCAGTCACAAAATTAAAAATAAACTTTCATACAACAGTCAAAGGTAAAAAATTAAAATTAATTTCATAAATGACACAATATTACAAAATTAATAAAAAAAAATGTTTTAATTGAGGCATAACAACATCTTCTATTGCAAAAATTGTCCAGAAAATATGTTCTAAGTCTATAGAATAATAGTGAAAATTGTCATGGGGTGTACTAATTAACTAAGTAAGCTGAGTTGTTAGAATAAGAATAAGATTTAAAGAAAGATAGTAAAAAAGACCAGTCTAATAATTTAAGATAGTTAGCATAATTGATACAAATTTCACAAACATGTTTCTCCAAACTTATTACATATTATTAATAATAATAATAATAATACTTATTAAATATCCACATACGTATGTGAAATTGTGAAAGCATGTTTTCTACTATACTTAAATGCTTATAATCTATAATCTACTGTACAACAATTGAATATAATTTAAAAATATTTTGTTGATGAGGACTTATTACATTGAAAATATTAATAGAGGTTAGTCATTCATTTTATGTAAAGTTTGATCAAGGTCTCCATACAATTTGCTCCAGGGAAATGTTGAAAATAATCTTGGCAAAATAATCCTTGACCAGTTATAAAGGTTTTTACATAAAGACCAATATTATCAATTTCCATAAATAAAAGAAACTCTATTACACTTAATTAATTAATTTTTTTTTTACTCATATTACTTAATATGTTAATAATATTATTATAACTAATTTTTTGGCGACCCTATGGTTGAGAACAGTTGTATCTACTGAACGTCTCTTCACCAATATTGTTTTTCAAACTTCTTTATTTGAGCTGAGAAAATCGGAAAGGTTTTTTTTGCAATTAACGATTCTGTGGAAATATTTGGCAGATAAAGAATTTGGAGTTTGAGCACCTGAAGAAACGGTTTCAATCGACACTTCAGATACGACTCTGAAACCAAATAAATAATTTTAAAAGAAATAAGAACATTTTAACAATACATCATAATAATTACATAATTGAATAAATAATTCTATAATTTTACTTACCAAGTGTGAATATTGAGAATTAGACACATGCGCTGAATTTTCGGTTTAAATAGAAAATTGTTTCAAACAATGTCAGAATTGCATTTGGCAAGTCTATTTTGTTTTGGATTTTTTGTGAAATTCTTCGTGAAATGTTTAGAACATAATTTATGGGTTCTAATCAGAGTTTCTTTGTCTGATCTCATCCAATGTTCAGAATTACATCCAAATATCACATCTAAAATGTAAGTTAATTATTAATATTATGTAAAATGGTACTTAAAATTCAATTAAATATTTCTTACTATGCAGAATCTTTTGGTTTATCAACATTCATAGAAGAACAACTACAGCAGTATAGTAAGCAACATCTAATGCCTCCTGTTGATTCATAGATATAATAATAAATTAATAATTATACAAGTAAATATGTGCTTTATAATATAAAATAAATAAGGTGAGTTTTAAAACAATTTAAAATGTTTGTTACATATTTTTTATTTATCAACAGATTTATTTTCCACAAATTGTATAAAATAAAAAGTCGTAAACTTAACATATTTTTCTCATTAACCATGATACAAACATTCAAATCTCAAAATATGTATATACTATATAGTAGTGTTTCTCAACATGGGGGTTGCTAACTTATTTTTTAGGGTCGTGTATAAAATAAAACTTAACATTTAATACGTTTCTTAATCAAAAATAATTATAATATTATATGTATTTTATGTTGTGTATAATGTACAGTACTTTTACTATTGTCATTGATTATTAATAAAAATCTATATTCTGTACAAGTATATAAAAAAATATATTTTGGGGATGTTGCTAAAAAAATGAAATTCAAAAAGGAGGTTTCCACAATAAAAAGGTTAAGAAACACTACCATATAGCACTGAAAATATAAAGGTTATTGTTCTTAATACTCTGAGGTCGGTAGTATGAACACTGAGTGAGAAAGAGAGAGAGAGAGACAGTAAAACATTACTGTTCTAATATAACATATTTTAATATTTACCTAGATAATAGATATTATAATCATTTTAACTTGCAATATACCATAATATTGCATTACGGGCTACAGGCTACTCACAATAGTCTGTATAATACAATACAAGGAAATTTCTCCGATTTCGTACAATACAATATATTATATAGGTACCTCGTACCTACTATAATATTATGAGTAGAGACAAATCTTCAGACGTAAAGACCAAAGTGATGTAAAATAATCTTACGGTTTCTTTTTTGTTTATCGTATATTATTTATTTTCAAGAGTCACACTTCCAACAGCTATAAAAAATGAGTACTTATAGCAATTCTTCGACATTATTTTTTTACGCAGCGCCGACTTTGGTTGATGAAAAGTCATAGTTCTCTATAATTGCAAAACTGCAGTTTGTTGTAGTCGCACCGGTTATTATCAATATTATATTTATCTATGCTACGATAATTGCCGGTACGTTCGAGACGACGTCGTTTCATTGGACGAGCCTCTTATCAACAACACCACAACGTGTGATACCAGTATCGGTCATGTGCAAGTTACTTACAACATTTCAAATGGCTACAGTATAAGTCGATTTCGTACAACATTTTCATTCGGACTTTTCGAATTTTTTGAACCATTTATTATTGCCTCGAACGCCCGTCGATCACGTCTTCGACACACACGAAGTCAACGTCTGCGACCATACTTGGTCAACGTATTTATTTTTCTTTGTATTAATTTTGATTTTACTACTATGTCCGAATCAGCTCTCTCGGTGGATACAATATCCACTGTCATTTGATATTAACCCTAAGAGATGGATCAAAAAAATCCACGACCAAGCTGTTGTATCTCTTCTGCGTTTCCTACACCGACGGCAGTCACCTGTCAAGTACAAACAACTCAAATGGCGTCTACAATAATTTCCCCACCAACCAATAGCTATGTGCTGACGTCTAGTAACCTGAGACCTGTTACCAACTACACCCTCGTTGCTAGTTCACAGGTACCCGTCACCCAACAGTATGTAGTCCAGTCAAATACTCGAACAACTATACCTCAGTATGTGAACACAAACAATGTTAAGCATATCGTGTCGCCCAGCACTCAACAGTCAAATGTTACTTACATGTTGCCATCTGGTGCTCATATTGTCAGGATGAACAATGTTGTAACCACCACTGTAGCCGGAGAACAAAAACCTAATGCACAATACATTTTAACATCAAGTACTCAAAAAACAAATTCTAATATTAAATCACCTTTAGGAACACAATCTTCTATAACAAGCCTTTCAATTGACACCAAAAACAATTGTGAGTAAAAAATATTTCATAAAATCAAGAAGGTTTTATGCACAGAATATTCTTGATTTATCTAACATTGTATTGTTTAATAAACTTTTCATATCTACCAATTTAATTCATTGCAATATTCACTATTGTTAATAGTGTATAGTGTTTATAGTTGAAGTACTTACCTAATACCTAGAGACATTTTTTAAAATTGTTTGCTATAATATATTTATGTATTAATTTAGCTGGGTCAAGTGTTACGGTGTCTAGAACAGTTAGTGTTACCACATGTACATCTCCAATATTTCAAAGGACTGGTGTAAATTTTCCTAGATTGAATGCTACATACTACAGCCAAATAAAAGGCAATGACACAACAAAAATTTCTTTTCGACCTAGTAAGTATCTAAATACAATTAATAAGTCAAATAATCAATTAATTTTTGTAATAATAATTCTAGAGCTGAATGAACAAAAACCTGGCACAAGTTATATATTAACATCAAATGATTGGTCCCGCACTAAAAATGTCCCCATATCAAGTTTACAAAAAATTAATACAAATTATATGCAAATACCATTAATTCAAAAGCCTGGGACTGTATTATCTACTAACACTTTAAGATCTAATGTTGATACTCAGCAACAAAAATCTCAGCATCAATCAATTCGTTCAGTAATTTTGCCATCAAATTACCGAACGACTGTTTCTCCACAGCAAGGCTCTGATTGTAAATTAGTTCTAAACTCAATAAATGCAACCCAAGTAAGACAAAGTTATAGAAGTATATAAAATAATTAATTAATTTTTTAGATAAAAAAAAATTGTTTGGGGATTTTTTTCATGCAGAATATTTTATTAGTCTAATAACACTTATTTACTTTTACAGTAAAAAGTATTATTAGAAATTTACCTATATAAATTCTGTTATAGTTATATAAAACACTTAATGATTATGAAAGTATTAATTAATTGTTTTTAATATTTAAAGGCAGAACAAAATATTTAAACACTTGAAATAATTAATTATTTGGTTTTTAAATACTGATAATAGATTATACATAGAAAGTTGTCTTTTTTTATTTAATTAATATCATTAATAATTAGAATTAAATATTAACATTTTTGGATACCTAATTAATATTTTTTTTGAAAACAAAATCAATACTATTTTTTAGACTTATTATTATTATTATTATTATTATTATTATTAGGTAGGTATTCCTATTTATTAAATAAAGCTCTATGCATACCGTATTAATTATATTTTCACAACTTGAACAAACAGTTTACAAAAAGTACAGTCTTCCTATATATATGCAACATATTATAATATATTACGTTTTAAATATAATTTAGTGTATTTTAATAGAGGTACATTAATAATTTATTTATCATATTGTGTTGTGTATAAAAATGTTCTGTCAAAACATGGTATTATTTAATTATTTTTTAAGGATACAACTTTCATGATGATATTTATTTATTTTTTTTTTATTCTTAAGGGAATTAATTCAACTGATAGTAAACCTAGCACATCAAGTACTCCAGTTTCAAATATTCAACAGCACAATACAAATTATATGCAAATTCCAATATCTCAAAAACCTGGAACTATACTTACTCTTAATAATTCACAACCGAATATCGAGAATAATATACGAATTGGACAACATCAAACTATTCGATCAGTTATTTTACCATCAAACTATCGAGCAGCTATGGTATCATCCCCACAAAGAGGTGTTGATTATAGATTAATATTAAAACCTGTAAATATTCAATCACAAGTAAGTTAAACATGATTAAATTTAAAATATTTATTATTATTGATTTATTAATTTAATTTATATTCACAGGTAATAAGAAATTTGCCACCTCCTCGACTTCCAGGCCCACGAAATAATTCACCACGAAATGCATCCCCGCGACAAACTACACAACGACAGACATCACCACGACAAAGTTCCCCTCGGCAAAGTTCCACACGACAAAGTTTACCAAGACAAACTTTACCGCGACAAACACCACCTCCTGTACGTCCAACTTCATTCCCTACCCGTATACCTTTTACTCGTCCATCTGTATCTAGAATTCATAGTGAAATAATTGCTAATTCAAAAATTTTTCCAATTCCACTAAGTAAAAGAAATAGCCATTTAGTTATTACAAAGAGATCTATACAAATTTGTATGGATGAAATCAATAGTAAATGTAATAAAGATAATCCAAATCCAGACTTAACTGATGAAGCAATGATAACTGTGCAAGCTGAAGTTACTTATAGGTTATTTTATTTGTTAAGGGTAAGAAAAATATGATTTTTAGTGATGCTTTTTGTTTAAATTAACTTAATCTATAATATAGTTTGAAAATTCCTATTAGTTGTTTTGTACAAATTCATGTAATTTGTTGGCTTAGCATGAAAAATCACTAATGGCAAAAAGTTTAAATGTTGTGGATTAAGATTTTTTCATTCTCAACTTCCTACTGATTTAATAATTGACATATTTTTTAATTATCTGTTTTTTTTTTTTTTTAATAATTAGTAATAATTGTGTAATGACACTGATAAAAAGTAATTATTTAATCATAATAATCAATAATGGGCATGAAGATACCCATTAGTTAGTTTTCCCAGTTGTTGTATGTATTTAGATTGATTGATTATAATTTTTAGTAAAACTTTCTAATGGAACTTTTTCAAAATAGTAAATTATTAATTATTTCTAGATTTCTATCTTGAATTGAACAATTGTAATATTGAACCAATTTTAACTTTTAACTGAAATACATTATTACATACAAATTTATTTATATCATCTATTGTACAATATTTTCAAACTTATATACATATCTCTTTTTATTAGGGCTTTGCACCGGAATCATTTTTTCGGGTTTTGTGTGTTGAAAGAAATTTCGGGTTATTGAATTCGCGTATTATGGGTTAATACACTTTTCTGGTTACGGTTGAATGAACATTTATTCAGGTAAATTATGGTTAATTCTGGTGTTAAAAAAAAAAACCCATGTTGAATATCAATTAACAGGAGATTTTCAATGCAAATTTTAAATAGTAATCTGATTTTATATTTAAAGTAAATATAATGAAAAATATTAAAAATTTAAATTTTATATTAATAATTATTAGTTATTAGTTTATTACTTATTACTTAGTACTTACTCAGTCCTTCTTCTACAGAAGAAAGTTATATTTATTTTTGATTAAGAATGTTCAACAACACAATTACTATTATCTATTATTGAATATTGTGAAATAAAATAAAACAATCATCTAGCATCAAGGTCTTTTTTAATTTTTAATTAATTATTGTTAGTTACAAAAAAAAAAATTGAGTTATCCGTTACAAACTTACACTACTATCTTCTTATCATCTTAGTCCCGTTAGTTACAAAAAATACACACAAATTTATATGCCACTTAATTTTCAATAATTCGGGTTTCCGGTAAACCCAAATGGAAATTCAGGTTTCGGGTTATTTCTGGTGATTTTTGGGTGTTAATTTTTTCAATGGATTTTGTATATACGGGTTTTGGGTTATGCTAACTATTTGGGTTAATTCCGGTTTCGGGTTACGTTCGGGTGCAAAGCCCTGCTTTTTATAATTATAAGTATCAGTACTTTTTTTTCTGATTAAGTTTCCTACAAACTAAAAGTAATAATTATAAGTAAAAAAAAAAAAAAAAATCAAAGAATAAAATCAGTATTATTAGTATTTTTTATCATTATATTTCTACAGATAATAAAAATACTTATGTTTAAATTTGTATAAGATAAACTAGTTCAAGTATTAATATAACACATTCTGTTATTTTTTTAACACAAAAATGTATTAGATCTCTTGCTGTCTTAAAATTGGTTAACCAATACTATACAGTAAATGATGGGACTGAGGCTCTGCTTTTTCTATGCTTTGAATTCCATCATGGATTGACAAGTCTATGAATTTATATTCAATTTTAATTATATTTGTTACATTTTATTTTAAAAAGTGTTTTACTTTATAATTTGTTATCATTACTGATCATTATTTACTTACTACAGCAGGGGTGGCCAAACGGTCGATCGCGATCGACTGGTCGATCTTGGACGATTTCTAAGTTCCCCTTGTTAGAATTTATTAATTATTCTTATGCATTTGTCATTTATTAGATTCATATAAATACATATATTTCGGATTAACCTGTTAGTGTGAAATGGCATTTTCTCACAGGAAATTTATAAAAGCTGAGTAGGTTAGGTTTAGACTTAAGCACGTAAGTCTTCATTTGGCCATGATATATTATTTATATAAGTATGTTTAGTATTAATGTTAAATAATTTTTTTACATTAGTCGATCCTAAAAGAAAAAATATACCCTCAGTAGATCTTAATCAAAAAAAGTTTGGTCACCCCTGTACTACAGTGTATTGTTTTTGTTGAACTAATCATAATTTTTTTTTCCTACTTTAAGTATCTGTGTGAAATCCATCAGAAAAAATACTGTAACTTATAAGTATTATAAAAAATAATACTGTACACTATAATATGGATTAAATTAATAAATCTTTTTTTAGTTAAATATTAATATTGTTATAAGATTACAATTATTTGGTTCAAAATAGAAATGTACTAATAAATAATAATTTACTATTTTCAAACATGTCACTAGTGACATTTACTTATATAAATCTATCAGCCTAAATATGTTACAAAACTATTATTGGAAGAACCAGCTTATGGTAATTTTTGTGACTATCGTACATTTACATCTATTATTTTTTATAAATAATAAATTTCCTATTAATATTATTTTCAAGTGCCATTGGCTCAATACTCAAAAAATTAAAAAACTCAATTATTAAATCAAAAATAAGATAGGTAAGATCGTTTTATTGAATGAAAAACCTTAAATATTTTTTCCCAACAATTAACTTTTTGTCATTAGTGACTTTTTGTTCTTATCGACTATATCAGAGTTTTTTGTATTATGTATTAAATGTTCTATATTTGGTACAATTTATTATTGTACTAAAATAAGTGTTGTCACTTGTTCATATATTAATTTTGTGGGTACATTTTATTATAATATAGGTTTCAAACAATTAATTCATAAATCATAAGATATATAGATAATTCAAGAATGAATGAATACTTTTTTTGTAGTTGCACATTATATTGAATTTTGAATATTAAAAATATTTTATATAAATATGTTTTAATAAGTAAATATGTGTTGCAGGAATGTAAAAAATTTCTAATAAGAAGTCGTTCAAATATCTTAACTGAAGAAGCTGTAAGACAAGTATGTGCTGAATATTTTGGTACATTTTTTGGTAACAAATTGTGGCCATTATTCTGTTTAAAACGAACTGAAGATGGTTTATATTCTGATAATGAAGAAAATAGAGTTTGGATGAGAAAACATAATAATGTTAATCTTATTGGGTGGTTAAAACATCCAAAATTTCGTAATCCAAGTTACGTTAAAAAACGTAAGACCATTCGTTTATTATTATTATTTATTTATTTTTTATGTTTACAATAGAAACTGGTTTATAGTGGCATATTTAACCTCAACATAAATCAAGTACCAACAATGACATGCCAACACTTGTGCACATTTTACAATTATTTAAATTTTGCATAAACTATGATAGGAATTAGGCAGTAATATGAGTTATAAAATTTGATTATTGAAAAATAAAATTATGTTTCTATGATCAATGAGGCCTGAATACTATTGGAAGTACAAGAGCATGTTTTTCAATCAAATTCGTGTTATTATACAGCCATTTGACTACTTGGAAAAAACTACCTTTTTTTTTTATTGATCCTTCAATGCTGTTATAAACATTAAATGGTTTCTTATGTTTACAAATTGTGTTTCTTGATAAAAATGTCTTCACTTATATGTTCTATTATTCACTAGGTAATATGAATAATATTAATTTATATAAAATAATTTAAAATGTTATTGAGGTAATCATTCAAAACAATTATAAGATATTATTTGTGTAAGAATATTTTATCTATAATTTTGATTTAAATGTAAATTTGTTTAGTAGTTATTAAATTATCACATGATATACTATTTTGTAAAATGTAAACATATACATTAAAATATTTATATTATGTTTACAGGTCCTTTTGTGAATTTGAAAAACACAAATCCATTATTACCGAAAGTAGAAAATATTTCTGAAAATCTATTTGAACTTGGGTTACATAATCAAACAAATCAAGAATTCACACCTCAGACATTTTTTCAATCTTCATCTAAAAGTCAAATAACAATTAATAAAATAATTTCAAAAACACATGAAGATGAATTTAGCCCATCATCGCATAAGTTTATGGACATTCCAATAGAAAATGAAATGCTTTCTACAAGTAAACAAATACCATCAACAATATTTCAGTCGCGAAAAACAGAGTAATACAGAATATAATTGTGTATCAAAATGTTTTAATTTTAATACGTATAAAAAATTAACTATTGTAATTTTAGACTCTGATTTATGATGAATAGGTTTAAGTATATGTGTTTTGACATTTAAGTCATTACTAGTGAGTTCTACAACTATTAAGAAACGTATATTATTTGATAGTATCAATAAAAACCAAATTAATTATTACATACAGACAGATATCATAAATGTTTTAAGTCTAATAATCATTTAAATGTTTAAAATATCTACCTAGTTAAATAGAACACAAATATCCAATATTATTAATATCTAAAAATATTTTCACACAAACTTACTTCATTAATGTAAACAATAATAATATTGGTCTATGTATGATGTTAGAAATTATTGATCATTGTATTGTATTATTCAAAACTTCAAACAATAATCGCTTCTATCTTTTAGTCCAATCCTAGATTTAAATAGCTTATAAATACATTATTTCATATAAATTAACAAAAACCTATTTTTATATAATATTCAAACAAACACTTTTTTATGAGTTTTATTTCAAAAACTTAAACTAGATTTTTTAATGTCTTATGAAATTAGAGTTTATACAATGCAATTTCAAAATATTGAATATTCTATTGCAATACTTAAGTGTAAAAAAATTGTTAAATTATTTAAAAAAATATATATAATATATTCTGTGATTTATTTTGTGTGGAAATAAAATCTAAAAATCAATGGTGTGCATATCATATGTTATTGATTTAAGATAAAATAACTTAAACATAATATGTTTAGAGTAAGTTTTGAAATTCGTGTCTTATTAACTAATTTTTAAAATATTAACTAGCTGAAGATTAATTCAAATAATGTTCTTTGACTCTTCTTAGATAGATATACAAATTTACTTTTACATTTTGTTGACAATCAATATGATGTTCCATTAAGAAATATAGGCAATATTATTAATATTATTTATTTATATAATATTTATTATTAATATTCAAAAATAAGTCTCAACTTATAACCTATGAATAATTGAAGGATATAATTTGAAAAATAAATTAACAGTATGTTTCTATTCTAATTATTGATTACTTTGACTATGGACTACATTTCTTAATAAACATTTATCTTATTGTTTTATGAAAAAATTAATTTTTTTTTTATTGATTATCTGATTGTCTATGCTAATAGTTCATTTATGAATTGATTAGTTCTAAAATTTGTTTTATGTGATAAAGTTATGTTTAGTGTAAAAACATTACATTTCAAACATAATAATGGTATCACTGTTTTCACTACTTAACATTAATAATATTTTGTCATTCGTTTTTTACTCTTGTTATTCACAAAAATACAATTAATATTTTGATTGATAATGTACAATGCGAAAAGTCATTGCCTTAAATTAATTTATAGTACAATAATTGTGACTCATTATTATTAATTAATATTTATTGAATTGTTGTTATTATTTTTTTATATAAAACTTACAATATCAGTCGCAATAGATGTTAATACATTTTTATGTTTAAGATTTATTATAATTTAAGTATTTAAGAATTTCATGATCTCCTTGTTCGTTCATGTAATATCATAATCATTGCCAATTTGTTTTATTTTCTTGGTTGTTGTAATTATTTTTTATTTTTTTTAACTGTGTGATAATATTATTATAGTGTACCTACTACAATTTAATGATAATTTATGAATGTATTTGTTTAAAATTGTGATTACTGATTTATGTATGATTAAGAATGTTAATTATTAATAATAAACTATTGTGATTACTGATTTATAAATTATAATTTATATGAATTTAATGTGTACTTTTTATATATATTTTATGAGCCTAGACAATTACATACAGTGGCATAACTAGGATTTGAGGAGCCCGTGGCATAAAATCTCCTAGGACGTCTAATTTTGTTTAAATAAACAAAAGATAAATCTATACTGTTTTATGTTGAAATAATATATAATAATTTTAATGTGAAATAAATAAATTTAAGTATCAAAATGTGTCAAGGAGCATTAACACAATATTTATAAAAAAAAGTATAACAATAATAAAGTATTAAGTCATTTGACAATGAATATGGGGATGGTAAAATTAAATCGAAATTTATTTATTAAAAATAAATTATTTGAAACAGATTACATTGATTTTTTTCTTGATATTAATTGTGCAAACTGAACAATTAATTCATCAAACTTTATTTTTTTACAAACATTTTTTTCTATCGATATTGAAGTTAAGTCTTGGAGACGGTCTTGATCCAAGAGTTCTTAATTATTTTCAATTTGGAAAACGATTTGGTTGAAATCTTATTTATTGCATTTTAAGATTCTGAGTGGAACGATGAATGTATTGATTTTACAATGATGTGTGTTTTTTTATTTTTTTTGTGTCTGTGTACACGATAAGTAGTCGAAATAATGCTACGATTTTCAACTTCAGTATCTTGTTCGATCAGAAAGTGGATATCGTTGGTGCATTGGGGAGGTCAAAATTTAAATTTCCCAGTAGTTTTCAAAAGCGCCGGGAAAAACAAAAGAAAAATTAAGGAAAAACGGGAATTTTTACGCAAAATCGATTTTTCACAAAATTGAATTTGGTTTTTGGTGTAACTTTTAAACAAATAACCGTAATACATGAAATTTTATTTGTTGGATAAAAAAGCTTGAAAATTTAATAGAAGGCTCCTAGTATATTGTTTCAAAGGCAGATGAAAAATATTAAAAATCGTTAGTCACGGTTTTTTTTTATAAGCATTTAAAGATCAAATTTTAATTTGAAAAATTATTTTGTAGTTAAAAATTTATAAAATGTTCAATTTTTGTATCTAAGAATTGAAAATTTAAAACAAGATTCCACGTAAGTAATTAATTCTGTTACCAAAAAATCTAAAAAATACATTTACACAGTTTATTTTTATAGTCATTTTAAGTACAAATTTGGACGAAATTACATATTAAAAACCTAGGATAACTATTTTAGTTATTTTATTGTGATTTTATAATATTATTCGTGGGTACTTGAAACTTATAAAGTATACTATTATATATCTATGATAGTACCGTGGTTTTTTGTTGATGTATAACGCGTTATAAGTACCTAATAGATATTATGATATGATTAATTTGGAATTTATTATAGGTACCTATTAAGTCAATTTTTTTTTAATACCATAGATAAGTATATATATGTCTAATACATAGACTGATATACCGTCTCCGCTCAGAATCGTTTTTCTTATACAGTGATATTATATCATTGAATTCAAATTTAATACTGTCCATTATACAGTGACCCACTTCTAACCTACTGTACAGCAGAGCGACATCCACTTACCCACCTTTTTTAGAATTGTTTGTTTTTTTTGTTTTTATGTGATTTTTTATTCAATATGTTACAAAAATATGAACAATAAGAACAATTGATGACAATGTTATAAAATATAAAAAAATATAAAAGGCAAGACCGGACGGAGTGTAGAGGCCTCCCAGCGGAGGTACTACGACATCTCAAAAACTAATAACCGTAAACACTTTAAATGTTCACCACATATTTATAATATTAGAATTTTCCATACAGTAACATTTTCGAAATATCCACTCTTTTAAAGCTATTTATAGCCTTAAAAGTTTTTGTAATCTGGTATTTACACCACTGATTACATACCTATAATCTATATAGACTACCTATTGATAAATCTTAAATGTGATGGATAATATTCCAAACAGAAATAAAGGTAGGTATCAAATACAAAATAAAAGCAGTCACATAAATTAGTGGATAAACTAATTATTTATCAATATGGCCGGTTACTGCCCGTTCGCCAGAAAGTCTACCTATACATCCTTCCGTAAATGTATAAAAAAAAAGGTGGGCAAGTGGGTGTCCTTCGCTGTACAGTAGGTTACAAGTGGGTCACTGTAATGGATGGTGTTAAATATGAATTCAGTGATATATATCACTGTATACTCTATACCATATTCCGAATAAGTCTGGAAAAAATCACGACGGAAATGTGTCGTGGTTTGCGCATTTACAGTCACATTGGCTGCGGTCGACGCTGCTGACTACTGCAATCAATCACAGCGGTTTCAGAGGCTGCTCAGTTTTTCCAAACTTATTCGGAATAGAGTAGGTAGGTATATTATATAAAAAAAAATAATTGAGCGATAACGATATAAGTAATTTATATATAAACTATTTACGTGGAACCTTGTTTTAAGTTTCAATCCTTGGCTATAATTATAAAAGTTGAACATTTTATACATTTTTACCTACAAAATAATTATTTAATGTTAAATTTGATAAATCTTGTCAAAATTCGAAATTTTAAAATTTTTCAACTGCCATTGTAAGAATATACCGGAAGCCTTGTATTAATTTTTCGAGCTTTTTGGCCCAACAAATGCAATTTTATTGATATTTATAGAAAAAAATTTAAAAATTAAAATTTGAAACTGTCCTCAAACAGCTCAAAACGAGTCAAACTATTTTCAAAATGTTATGGTGAATAGAAAATGAAAATATAAACATGATATAAATCTCAAGATTCTATACGGTTATTCATTTTTGAATTACAACAAAATAAAAAAATCGCTACATCCGAGAAATCCAGTAATTATCCAATATTATAAAAATTTAATTTGACCTACCAATAGACATTTTTTTTTTTTTGATAAAGATGGACAATCTTATGTGGAATTTTTTATTAAATTTCAAAATCTTAGATTTAAAAAGAAAATTTTTTATGAATTTCTAACTCAAAATAATTTGCACATTTTCGTGATTTTTACGCCTTTTGTCAAAATTGGAACTTTCAATGCTTACTAGTGGCGGTCAAATGATTTTGTCATGGGAGGGTGGGGAATACGGCTGATTGTTTAACATATGCATTATTTTATCATTAAAAATATAATTTATGGTTATGTCTAATATCAATTTATAAAATTATGGTAAATACAAACTTTATTTATAACTTAGGTATATACACTGAATCACGGACATTCCCCCCGACCATTAATTTATTAATTTTTAATGCTTAAAATATAAAATATATGCTTATTTTTTTTTAAATTTTTATTTAAAGTAGTTCAGTGGATCGAACAAATAGATTTATAACCTATTATATTTATGAAAAAAAAAAAATGTTTTTATTATGTTTTAAATTTAAAAAAAAAATAATTTCTTATTAAATTCAATATTATTAGTCAATAATAAACTTTAAAAAAAAAATTGGTGAAAAATGTCCACATCAAAAATATATCGGGGAGAAAATATCCTACTACACCGAAAACAATCAGGGCCACTGATTTACTGCACAATGAACAGCCATAGAAAAAATATTACCGCTAAGTCACAACTTGATTTTCTGTAACGATATTACTATTAGTGACCTTACTTATTTTTTCATCCACCGAGCGTTTAGAATAATAGAGCAACTTGCATCAAAATAGCTAGTAATTTTCCTTTTATAGACATAGTTATAAATTGTGAAAATGTAAAATAGACAATATAGTCAATATTTCAAAAGACACCGACCGTATAATTGTAAGTACCTAATAGAACTACACGGACCTACAGTAGAAAACACGAGTACGAAAGAGTAAAGACGAATCACGGTGATAACTAAATATTATGAGTTATGACAAATAATAAGCAATTGACATTTCAAGTTTTCAAATAACTAATGACTTGGGGCTGTTGGTATAAAAAAAAAATACGTAATATTGTAAAATATACCTACCGATCGCACTATCGTCCGTATGGGCCAATGTTCTGGGAGAGTGTAGAGCTAGTTGTTATTGAGAATTCTCGATGATCGAGTGGGATAATTCCCATATTATATTTTGTGTAAACAACTAAATATTAATAATAATAATAATAATAATATCGCCTAGTTCCTAGATATGAGTCTAGATAATATTATAGTCATGTCATATAAACACGTATAAACATATTCCGACAATCTATCGACATTTACAATATTTGATAATTTGTTTTTAGAAAAAAAAATAGAACAAAATTTAATGCATTATAGAATATACTCAATTATAAATTGTTATAAATAATGAAAAAAGTTCATGGGGGAGGGATCTACCCCTCCCCCCCAGTTTGAACACTGATGCTTACCTATAAAAAAAAAATTATGACTGTATTTTTAATAATTCTCAACAGTCATTGTTACAATATATTAGAAGCCTTTTATTAAACTTTCAAGCTTTTTTATATAGGTACCCAACAAATAACAAATTGTAAACTGAAAATGTCCGTTAACCGTTCAAAACAAATCAAAATATTTTGAAAATGTTATCGTGTATAGAAAATGCTAATATAAACAACCAGTGAAATTTTCATGTATACGCGGTCATTTGTTTTAGAGTTAAAAGTTGTTTAAAAATTTCCGGTTTTGAAAACTACTGAAAATTTTAAATTTTGACTTCCTAAATGCACCAACTAGATTCACTTTCCCATCGAACAAGATACTGTTGAAGAAAATCGAAGTAGCTTTACTGCTCCAAAAGGGGGTGACAGACACAAAAATTAAAATTAAAAATAAAAAATAAAAAAGCACACATCATTGTAAAATCAATACATTCATCGCTCCGCTCTGAATCTAAAAACAAAAGTCGTTCTTTATAAGTGTTTTTTATTTTTTGTATGTGTATATATAGTAATACTTTAATAAAAAAAAAACAATTTTGGTCGGTTAATTTGGTTAATTTTAGCCACCGGTAGATACCTATCTACGCGAAAAGACGTGATTGGCCATCGTCCAGAAGTCGTTAACTGCTATTTCATCGTAACACATAATTATTACTGGCGACGATCTATTTCGATATCGATAGTCGTGGTGAAACTCACGGCTTTATATACAGCGCACAAAACTGTCACTTTGCCATTTCGCGTGACGATTTATTACTTGGGATGAATCAACGAGTAATTTCAGTACACTTTCATACCGCTAATAAGTAGGTACCTACCTATATCTACAGACCTATACCTAGTACAAGAATTCAGATGTGATCAGCTTTTACCTACAAATATTAATATAATATTGTATATTGTTATTTAAGTGTAGGCGCCAACCTCCTAATTGAATACAGCTGCAGCGAAGATTTTGATGAATCTTTGTCCGTTTGTTAATACCGAAGATATCATGTGGTGACATGAGACGCCATCATATAGGTAGGTACGAGTTTTTTTCAGAAGGTATATAATATCATCTATATTTAAAGGTGGGCATTATGAACTACCTACCTAGTTAAAAATTTAATTTGAATTGACTGTTCAAATAACTTAGTTTTTGAAATTGTTGGTTTTAATATTGTTTTATACACATAATAACTACAGTAGGTACAAGCAGTTTTAAATAAAAAAAAATTTAATACAATAATGTCCATTATGTTTCTTGATAAAATAATAAATAACTAATATAATATTATAGATGGTCCCAAAATACTTTTTGTGTGAATCTGTGGTACCAACCTACTAATTAAAAGAGTTGGTAGATTATTTTTTTTAAACCGAATTAACAGGTATGTCTTTCCATAATAACTTTAAGATAATAGCAAGTTAATTTCATTATATTATTCTAACTGTGAAATACTAACTTCTAGACTTTTTATAAAATATATTAGAGATTTAAAAAATTGAAAGTTACACAGCAATCACTATTTATGTATGATTTTAATAGAAATAAAAAAAATAATTAACTCCTTTGAACTATAAGTTAAGTTAATATTTTTCTCTATATCAACTTTAAACTTTTTAAGTTAAATATTTTGTTTGTTCACAATTAACTTATAATATCGGATGCTCTTAACGTCAACTGAAGTTATCTAATTCAAGATAATTTTTTTCATTACCTTGCTCACCTTTGATTATGTTATACTATTTTATACAATTTTTTTTTTTTAGATTCGTAAAATACGAATACGATTAGAAAACATTATTCTTATAATTCTGTTCCACTCGGACGGTATAATAGATAATATGGAGATAAACGCTATAAACGATTGCGTGAAGAATTACCTGTCCCACGGCGACGGTGGCATCAAGGGCTATGGTGGGTGGACGATCAGCACTGGGTCCGCAACAGTGGCCGGCCGTGGCGTTGTGGCCACCCGGGACTACAGCGTGGGTGATGTGATATTCGTGGACGTCCCACTGATCGTTTCGCCGAGAGCGATGGGCATGGACGGTACCGGAAGCTGGCCGGTGTGTGCAGTGTGCTACGCTGTAATGATGACGCCAACCGGATGTCCGGGTGGTTGTCGATTGCCAGTGTGTGGACGCCAGTGTGCCGACCGTCCCGAACACCGGGACGAGTGTCGGTATGTCCGGCAGTTACGCCCGAAAACCAAGAGCGATGGCCAGACGTGGTCGGTGGGCATTTACAATGCGATCACGGCCGTCCGGGGCTTGTCAATCAGGGATGGCAAGTACAGGTACTTCCTGGACGTGTTGCAAAAGAAATCGACGGACAAACTCACGTTTGAGGTATTTCTTTTTGGTATACCTAATTTATTAACTAAAAATATATGTGATAAAAGAAAGTTAAAACATTAAAAATGCTCACAAGCCGGGTTCTTATACATATTATATTATTATGGCTGGGGAGTGTGGTGTGTTGAAAAAATATGGTCCTATTACCAACTTGCATACGTGATGATGGATAAATCATAAATGTAGTTATTGCCTGAAACACAATACGTTGTGTGAGTGCAAAAAGAGCTAGAAGTAAGCTTTTTCAGTCTGGTGCGACGTTTATGACTTCAGGGAAGGGCTGCCTTCTCACAGAGCCCTACATACCTTCTATTTTTTGTCATGCCTCTGCTGCCTCTGAAAACGCATGTGTCGATATTACGGTTATAATGAACTGTTCTCACTGTTCTCAGAGTCAAATTTAGGGTTTTCATAGAGCAGCAAGAGAGTAACCCACATGGCCACCTATCAGCTATAGTATATATAGTACTTAATATATTAGACAAAAATTATTGATACCTACGTGCATGTTTACTATTCTGACTTTGACAGAACTTTTTTCCATTGGAAAAAAAGTATTTACAGTCCGCTGGTTAGAAAATAGTCACTTATAATACTCCAACCAACATTGAAAATTAAACTTTAGTTGCACGCGAGACAAAAAATATACCTATTACTCATATCATATTATAAACGTAGACATTAGACTTTCATGGCTGGAGGATGGAGGCATAAATATTTTTAAAGGGCCCATAATAGAGAAGCGAAAACACTCCTGGCTTCGCTTTCACATATAAAACAACTTTTTTTTTATTTTAGATTTTATTGATTGTACGTACTTACTTATGGTAATCAAAAAACCTATAAACTTAAAAATAGATTATTACCCTGCAAGGTTCTATCACCTATGATTGAAGTAATTAATTAAATACCAATACTACTATTATCTTATAGTCTGACATAATATTTGATTTTCTTAAATATAAACTACTTGCTGGTATGGCAATTAAAACTAATAATATAGAGACAAATTTGTACAGTTTATAAATATCCACTTATTTGACAGGTATTTTTTTTTAAACAAAAAAATTATATCATCTAATTCACAAATTATAAATATAGGTATTATGTAAATACCGCATTATCTAATAGCAATCAGGCATCAGTAACAAAATCTTAACTTGTATAAAATATAAATCTCATGACAAATTATAAAATTTTATATTACAGTTAGATTCTTGTTCAATAGGACATAAGACATAAGTACTTATTGCTATTAAATATTAATCCATCTTGACGATTTGGTTTCTTAATAATTTCTGAGTTTATGAATTTTGTTGGAACCGGGGATTCGAATCATCCGTTTTTCAGGAGTTCAATATAGGTAATTTTCTGAGCGTTGCGTAGAGACGTAGTTAGGTTGCGTATAAAAGACGCGTACATAGTAATACGACGTAATCATTATATAGTTTGTATGATTGTGTTATGAAATAGCTGTGCATGCACGTCCATGATGTCAACAATAAGTAATAACGCGCTAAATGAATTTAAATTTTTTAGTTTTTTTTTTATTTGTCCAAAGCATCAATCTTTTGCAAATTATATTGACGAACTTATGTATCCGTCGATCCGATATTATTTCTGAAAAAATATTTGGATTTTTCATGAAGTTTGCTTGCAATCGACTTTCTCGTATTTTAATATTTATTCATTTGGTTCAATATTATTAGCGTTTAAAAATTATTAATAGGTACCCAAAAGTTAAAAATTTAATTTTGAATGTTCAAAAACCGAAAAGGTAATTTTTAAGAGTTCGATTTCGAAGAAGAGGAATTGTCGTTTTCAATTTACCTTCATCATAAATTCAAAGGTGGGAATTAACTAGTTAAAAAGTTAAAGTTAAGTTAAAAAGTTAATTTTTTTTAACTTTTTAACTTAACTAGTTAGTTTATTTCCTAATCAACTTATGGACTTAACTAGTTTAATTTACAGTTGAAATAACTTAGCTTTTCTAAGTTAATTTTTAAAAAATCCACCAAGTTGAAAACATTTTGAAATTTGTCATTTATACTTACGTAAATATTACTATATCAGTATAAAATAAAAATAATCCAATAAAAAATCACTAACATTTTCTTGACAACATAATTATTTTGTGTATATTAATATATTTTATTAAGTTGTAAATTATATATTATGCGAGTTGCAATTATAAATGTATTTAATAAAATTAATAATAATTTTAAATTATTAATATAATTGACAATAATTATTGTTATGTTTTAATGTTATATAACTTATAATATATATGAAAGTCATGTACCTACTCATCTTCACATATTATGATATTCAATTTCTATACGATATAAAAAAATTTATTTGTTAAATTATTAATTTGAGATGAGTATTGTTTAAATTAGTAAATAATAGTAAAGTAAAAGTAAAATGGTAACAGTGTACATTATGATAAAAATTCAATAAAATTGTTTTTTATAATTTATAAATTAGAAACTAGAAAGATACATTCACTCTTTATGTGATTTAAATACTAATTAAATAAAAAAATAGATTAACTTTTTTTAAACTGAGTTAAGTTAATGTTTTTTCTATATTAACTTTTAACTTATCGATCTTGTGTCCTCTTAACTTAACTTAACTTGAGTTAATTATTTTCATTAACTTGCCCATCTTTGCATAAATTAAAATATGTTTTCAGAAGTTATAAGATTGTCAGTATCTATAACAAATTGGCATAAGATAGGAGCGTTCTAAATTGGTAGAAAACACAGTTGGATTCGAATCTATTTTATTTAAAGAATGTCCTTACACATGAGCAACTTGCAACTGGAATGGTATTAGAAACATATATTTTTAAAGCTTTATATAATTAACATATTATGTTGGTTTATTATATAAATCATCCTCTCTGCTAGAATCGGTTACTATATTATGGCGTATACTGTATACACTAAACTGACTAAACCTTATGTCTGTTAATAAATTTGTGATATATCCATGGGTATTATCAACAATGGCCCATTCCTACATCATCCCTTACACCAATAAACATGCCTATTATGCATATAATTTGCCCTAAATATGTCAAGTCATACGAAAAAAAATTTGCCTCGTTTAAATGCATACAATATTAGCAAATCATCAATATCCAGTTCTGTATTTTTTTTTATGTAAAAACAAATGTTCTGAAAGCTAAGATTTGAAATTGCTTTTAGTTTTTTTTCGATAAATGACGATACATTTTTTATTGCTGGGTCAAAATGCTTGAAATTTTATATAATCTTTCTCTTAAGTTTTTAGTTTTCAATTAAAAAATATCGAAAATACATTTTTAAATAATTTTCTTATAAGAATTATAAGTTAAAATTTTGACAAATTGATGAAAATTTTCAAATAATTTTATATTTAAAAATGTAAGTATATAATTTTTAATATTTATACCTAAACTTTGATAATTGAATACAAGATTTCTCATAAGTTTTGATTGTTGGAATTAAAAAAAAAGTTTAGTATCAACTTACAAATATTTTGAATAAGCTTCTGAATATTACTTTTTGATATTAAATTGAATATTCACATATTCACGCGTAAATTAACGGTTTCTTATCGAACGATTTTCTTATTTTGTTGTGATTCAATAACGCATAACTGTAAATATTTTGAATTTTCACCAAGTAATGATATTATAATTTCATGTACCTAATTTTAAAAATAGTTTGACTCTTTTAAGCTACAGGTATATAATATTATACATTTAAAATTAATGTCTTTTCTAGTTTTTTCTATACATGTTGATAAAAAATTGTTGGTTCAAAAAGCTTGAAAATGTAATAGAAGTTTCCTTTTAAATAGTTTATTCTGAAACCAAAATATAAAAATATATATATATGCACAATGTTTTTATAGACATTTTAAAACTTAAACAAAATTAAATATTTACACTATAAAGTATAAATAACGATTTTAGTTATATTAAAATATTATCTTTGGTACTTGAAACTTTTAACGTTTTAACCTATTGCTATAATTTATTCACATATAATTACATCAAATTCAATGTTTATGGCAACAATTATTTCAATCTACTGTATGTCCTTATATTACTTTACTTACTTTTTACTACCTCTAAAAGTAGAAAAAATGATTTTCATAGCAATATAAATATATCATAATAATATATCCTTAGCCGGTGTTAAATCCAGGTATACTCTAGAGGGGGTGAAAACCACTCTCACCATATGATTCATCAACTGTCAATAAAATATATTTATTAAATATTTAAATGTACAATAGGTACTCATTACGATTGTATTATTTGTATTGTTATATTATTATATCAATTAACATACCTACATTCACACATTTTACATCGAAGTAGGTAGGTACCTACTATTTACCTAGAACTTTTTTAATCGTGTTCAATAAAATATAATTATAGTTTCTACCAACGTTTCAATAACATATACATACTATATTTACCAAAATATAGGTAGACACTAGACATATAGGTATATAGTTTTATATTATTTAATATTATTTAATATTTAATATTATAATTAGGTAGAAGAACTGAAAAGAAACATAAGTATGGAATTAGATAAGGAAGATGAACAAATAATGGTAACTACTTGTAAAATAATGGATGCTAATTGTTTTGAAACAATAGTAAATCGTTCCAATAAATTAACAAGTTTGAAAGGTCTGTACCCAGTAGCAGCATTTATGAACCATTGTTGTGTTCCAAACACAATGCACAACTTTAATGAAAAACTTCAAATGATCGCAAAAGCTTCCCTACCGATATATAAAGGACAGGAAATTACTACTAGTTACACATATTCAATTTGGCCTACTTCACTAAGACAAAATCACTTGTTGACATCAAAACAATTTATTTGCACTTGTAGTAGATGTTGTGACACAGAAGTTAGTTATCATAATATATGACTGTAGTCACAGTTTTAACGTTGTAACTATATCCTAATTTTAATTAATTTTATTTTTACGATAGGAATTTGGAACTAAGTTAGCAGCACTGAATTGCATAGTTAAAAATTGTGACGGTCGCATTTTACCAATCAATCCATTAGATAAGAAGTCGATTTGGCAATGCAAAATGTGCACAAAATTAGTATCGAGTACAGAAATGATATGTTTCTATAAAGATGTCGAGACTTTAATGAAAAGCATAAGTGTATTCTGTCCAAAAAGCTTTGAAGCAATTTTAAAGTCATTCAATATTCATAAAGACAGCCCATTTGTAATTGATTTAAGATTGAAATTTATTTGGAAGTCGAAAAATAACAGTAACGTTTGATTTTAAGAAGTGTAATATAGTTACTTAATAAATTTAATCAAATTAAATTTGTATTGATATAGGTTTGAATCTTGAGCAATTGCTTTATAAAGAAAAATTGTGTATGGAAATGTTGGATTTAGTACAAAAACTAAGATTAGGTCAATGTCGATTATTAGGTAAATATATAATTGCATATTATAATAATAATAATACCTTATGTACCTTATGTATGATTTCTTGTTTGTCTTAATAATAGATATTAATATTTTTCCTGTTTTCCTGTTTTTTTTTTCAGCAATAGTGTTAAATACAATTATAAATACTAACCTTTTTTTATTTGATGTAAATTAAATTATTATTATATATTAATTATTATTATATACGATTATATTTTAAAAGGTTTAATATCTCTAGAACTTCTGAAGGTGATCAAAGAAAAAGCTTATCGTTTCCGGCGGAATTGGAACACGAAAACATTGAATGTACGTACACTATATTTTTATGCGGTTTTATCAGGTACATTTATTTTATTTATACATTTAAATTGAAGACATTTTGATGGCTTTGCACCCCTCCAGGTTCTGTCTTAAAAACATGTACCTACAAGGTTACAACATAGAAAATTTGAGTTTGATAAGACCAAATTTGTGTTATTACATATTAGCTTGTATTATAAGAATGAAATGAACTATTATAGAACATGTGAATTTAAAGTAATACAGGGTCGGGTTTCATCACACAATTATGGGGAGGGGGAATTATTCCTTTAATTTTTCGAAGACATTTTATTTATATTTTAACCTAACAGGTGCCAGTGCAATCCTTAATGTTTGCTTTTGCCCGCCTCTAAAATATAATCTGATTATTCGTTGGTTTTTACAATATTTTAATTTTTAAGTTACCTATATGATCATTTTTAATTTGTAATATTCTACATACCTAGGTATTCATAAAGTCATAACTTGCTTAAAAATTTTAATTTCGTAAATATCAAATAAAGAAACCTATTTATTACAATGTTCTTAATTTTAACTTTTAAGTCTTATAATATAGGACAATACACAATTCAATCTGATTTTAAAGCTAATAACACAAAATTGGTTCTACTTTCTATTGAATTCAAATTTTCAAAGCTGTACTAGCGTACTGTATGTTAGTTATAAAACACATGCGGGTGAGACCAGAGACGCCCTTTAATATTAAATATTAAAATTAGCACTTCATTAATTAAACTATTTTATTGGTACCTAAATACAATCACTTTAATGGGCACCATTTTTTTTAATCGATAGTGATTTTTTATGCTGATTATGAATACGATAAAATATATGTGTGGATAAAAATAGCCAGTAGGTTTGGAGTTTAATTTTGGGATTTTGGTAGCTATTTTATTCGTGGCCGCGCAGGTGCGCAGCACTGTTATATATAATAGTTACCTACTAAATACTAATATACCTATACTTACTACATGCGAGTACACTACCTACATAGCTCCGAAGTGTTGCGTCTTGCAAGTAAATACTAACTGAATACTGTCACACCAGCCCCCGTCGTAATTAAATTGCAATATTTTGAAAATGAGGGGATGGTGACGTACGTCAGTGCCGTATGTATGGTGAGGGTGAGAGGTTTATTGTGTTTCCTTCCTCACATCGTGGGAATTTATAATCTTCTTAAATATTTTTTTGAATTTTGGAAATAAGAAAAAAAATGTTATTATATTGATGACAAAAATCTGTTTTTTTTTTATTGAAGAATATTTGGTATCACGAATAAATTAGATTATATTATGATATAGAAGATACAATCGTAAATACGCCACTGAATATGTACCTATATATTATAATTTGTAAGATATCTATCTATGATCACAATTCATAATAATATTATTCCTACATTTCACTATTTCAGAAATATATCATTTTATTTATTCATGTTTTTATCAAGGTTCGTAGGTGCTTTATTCGTTTTATACTAAACATAAATAAAATATTATTGTATAAAATATATAAGTAGGACTGAATGAAAGGGGTAAAGAGAGGACATCTACCCCAGGCTCAAGTTTTTAAAAACGCGTAGAATTTTAATGTTTATAGGTACTTAAGTATGTTTACCTAATACCTATGTAAATAAATTATCATTAAGGTAGGTATATTTTAAATGCCAGCAATGGTGTCACAGCATGTCTGAATCCGGCCTTGATTATGAGAAATTAATTTTTTTAGGTCTTCGAAGGACAAATAAGTAAACTGAAAGAAATATATACTAGTGTTTTGGACGAAGATGCAAACTTGGACAACAATAATATTCAATAATTTTACTATTCGAATATAATTATTGGCAATATTGAATCTAAAACGTCTTGAGTAGATTTTTATGTTATAATAATAATACATACATTGTTATAAATCTTTAATTAATAATTAATATTGTTTTAAATTTGTAATACAGTATTATTAGGTAGGTATCTATCTATGTTTTGTTTGAACTTTCATCTGCCAAGCGTCAATCATAAAATATAATATTTTGCAGCCTACAGGCCTCATCCATAATATATTATAATACATTTAAAATGTATGTAGGTACCTACTTATACCTAGGTATTATGCTAGCCATAATGCCATGCAGGTTAACATATTATACTGTTAAAAGTATTGATTATATAATCAATGGTTAAAAGTAAGTAGGTAACTATCTATATATGTATTATTTATAGCCATATGGCATAATTATATACGATATACAGCCAAACAGATTACTTAATAATAATATGTACTTACTATATGGCCAGTGCCACAATTGCCGAATTGCGGGCAGGGTGACACCCTCCTAAAAGGACACTATGAGATTAATTTTGGGCAGTGTTTGGAAGGAACGTATTCCTGGAACGAATTCATTTTTAAAAACATAACGTTGAACGAATTCCTTTTTTTTTAAAAAAAAAAGAGACAATGAACGAGTTCTTATTTTCAATTAAAAAAAACAATATTTTCCATTCGTTTCTAGTTCCAATAGTTCACACAGATATGTAAATAATTGAAATTAAGATATATATTTTTCAATATGTATAATGTATATTGCCAATTAGTGATCGTTATCGAATATATTAGTCACTTTATTAATATTTTTCATAAGTTATAAGTTACAATTTATATAGAAATGAGTACATATATGTTATAATTATTTTTAACAATAAACGATAGATCAGACAGTCGACATACGTCGGCCAACAATTTAATTTTGAAGAAAATCTCAAAATAGAATTATGAAATATGCACCTACTTGTAGGTATATATTATAATTCAAAATTAAAGAAGTATGCATATGAAAAAGAAAACATTAATGATTAAATAAGAATTTATATTTTATTCGGAACTAAAAAAAGAACGACAAAGGAATGAATTCTTTTCTTTAATGAACAACGAACGGAACGAATCCCTTTTTTTAAGGAACTTGCCAAACACTGATTTTTAGGCACAATTTCTAGCACTTTAAATGAAGCAAAAAAGTTCTAGAAATCTAAAAAAACCACCTAAACTATTTTTAAAAAACCACATCAATTGTATACTTGACGATGATATATTAATTTTGTTTTATTACTTATTATTTAATATATGAGGATATAAATATAGGTACCTATAACATATGTTACAGTTAGTGTAATAAATCATAGAAATATTAATGTATACCGGGTGATTCTTTTATCATTGAACACTCATTATTTCAAAAAGTGTAAATTTTTTTGAAAATATTTTTTCACATAGCTATAAAAAAATATTATAAATATTCAAAGTTTAGATGAGCGGAGAAGTGGACAAACATTTCGCGGGGTAACCCCGTACCACTCCACTCCGCTCATCAAAACTTTGAATATTTATAACTCGTAAACTACTCACCCAAAATTCGATTTTCATGTATCAAATTATTAAGAAAAATATTCTGCTTTGGAATATAAAATTAAAACCCTATGTTGTCGTTCAAAAAAGTAAAAAACCTAAAAAAATTATAAGGATAAAAAATATTTTAAAAAATATAATTTTTTAAGAAAAACGTTGTTTTATAAGTGACTTGAAACTATCTAAAAAAATATTTTCAAAAAAATGTACACTTTTTGAAATAATGAGTGTTCAATGATAAAAGAATCACCCGGTATGATCTAAATTCTAATTAAATAAACAAAATTAAAATATAAATAAAAAATTCTTATGAAAAATAAATATGATATATATTTAAAAATTCGATGATGACTGCTAGTTGACGGCTTACGAATTTAATATTAATATGGCCGTAGCCATTTCCCTCCAAAAACGAGATACCGTTTTCCTCCACTGTCCATTTTCCTCCAAAAAAAATTAAAGAATTCTTGACCATTTTCCTCCAATAAATAATAAATTAAATAATAAAATATTTAATATAAATAATTTATGCATATCAAAAAAATAAAAAATATTCTTTATTAAGCTTAATCAACAGCTGATATAGATATAGCCGATACCAGAATGTATCAACCGAAAATGTGATCCTATCAGGGCTTACATTTGAAAAAAATTCTGTTTTATGTGATTTACAATTAAAACGTTACGCAATTTTTGCGTTTATCGTTATTTAGAATTATTAAAATGTTATCCAAGATTTGCGTTTATCGTTAGTTGAAATTGTATTAATACCTATAAAATTAAAAAATAATAACTAAATCGGGTAAATATTAGCCCCGATACGAAATAAAATATAATCAATTCTTAGATTGTCACATGAAATAAATGTTTCAACCGAAACCAATAGACCTTTTAGATAAAAAGATTTTATTATTTTAAAATATCTCGTTTTGCGTTATTTTTCGTTCAATGATATTTTATAAATTACGTTTTGCATTATTTTTCGTTTAATGATTTTCTTTAAATTACGTTTTGCGTTATATTTTGTCTAATAATATATAATATATTTTGTTAATCGCTATGGTTTGTTTTGCGGTATTTAATTATTTTTGATTATCACTTTCCGTTATGATTACGTTTACAAATTTCAATCGTTTTTTGTCAAATATAGATCATTACATTATAATCATAACGTTATTATAACGTTTGCAAGCCCTGGATCTTAGCCTTAATCCATCTTTATAATAAGAAACGTAATACTACAACACTAGCTAAAATATTGGAGGTAAATAGACATAGTTTCAGTCTAAAATAATGTAGAGGAAAATGGAAACCAACCTTTTTTTTTTTTTGAGGAAAATGGTCAGTGGAGGAAAACGGTAACTTGTTTTTGGAGGAAAATGGAACCACTCATTAATCTAATAGGCTAAAAGATAGAATATTTATACATTATATTATTGTATTATTATATTTATATATTATATGAGTTAAATCAAACTCATTCTTCAGATGCTCAGACATCCACCGTGGGACGACCACAACCCGGCACCCACCCATTATAAGACGGGTGGCCGGTGGTTTCGGCGCCACTGATTCTGTGACAATGCTTCCAATTTCCATACAAAATATATACATCCATACATTCATACTACAATAAATAATCCATCTAGTCATGTAGGTTATGTCTTATGTTTAAATAATGTGAAAAAGAACATTAATGTAACCTACCACCTACGTCAGTATGACTATAGTATGAGAAACAACTGACAATGTAATGCAGAAGGTCTGAACTTAGAAGTCAAAGTGCACTTCAAATTTTAATGTTAAATGGGTATCCTTAATTTAATAATGAGTACTAAAAAGTAAAAATTTAAAACCCGAGAAGTTCTTAGTTAAAACTAGTACAGCGTTCAAATTTGATTACTAAGATGTCCTACCAAAATCATTACCTAATTGACTAAGTAATATAATTTATAGGGCTTTATCAAAAATATTTGTTTAAAAAATAATGTGTTTAAACATGTGAGAAAAATCATGTTAAAAAAACTTTTAAAACGTCTGTTTTGTTTTTTCCAACTCTGGTTTCATGTCAACGTGTCAAATTCTGTATCTTAACAAAATAATAAAAAATTGCGGTCTATTCATGATTTAGCACTATATATTTTTGAAAATGATTTGTCCTGTAGATATCCAGAAGTTTTAGAATTTTGTATTATTATTTTGACTTAGCCAGCCACAGTCCACAATTATTGTTACTGCCGAGTGCCGATAGTCGATAGATCATTTTCTATAAACTGAAAATAATTATAACTTATTAAAGGAACTCAATATAAGGGAACCGACTATTAAGATTGCAGTTTCAAACATTGAACCACATCGTATTAAAGAGTTATCTTTAGATACAATTATAACAGACTTTTAAAATTTAAAGGCAAAGAGGATAAAGTTTTAAAGTAAAGATTTATACTTTGGTTGTTGAAATAATACTGTTAATAGTTACGCATTATAATACATGCATTTCTTTTTATTTATTTTCTATTGAACACTGGCGTAAAAAAATGAGAAATTATTCTACGGTACATCACTATTAGAGTATAATTTATTGTGGTGGGTACGGTTAAAAGCAATTTATTACACGAGTTAGGTAATATTATGATGTATAGACAATCGGGGCACTAAAACTTCTGCTACCTTGGGGCATAAAAACAACAGTTAGGGCCTGTTTTACAATCATAGTTTAAACCTCAGTTAAGCCTAACCCACTGATTTTACCAGCCAAGTTCGGTGGTTTAACATTAGTTCAACGATTGTAATACGAGCACTAAGTTGCGGCACTGTATGCACCTATTAATAATAAAACGCCTTACGCCTATACCTTCTTTTAAGTTGCTCCTATGTATAAGCATAATATTTGTTATTGTACTATTAATAGCAAGTAGCAACTGTAATAATTAATGATATTATATAATACGTGTAAGGTTAGGTAAAAGCTTTTTGGGCGAAACGGTTAGATATTGTATAAAAAAAATATATTATATGTTAATTATAGGACGAAACGAAGTATATTTTATTAATTATTGTAACGCGTTTATACCGGTTTATGCGTTAGCATATTTGCACGAAATTACTACAGTTGTTATACATTTTATAGGAGGGGCGTACATCTATAATCTGTATATCTATATTTACTGTTTTACACAACCAAATCTCAAAACTCGTTGAAATTAAAACTGTCCTATTTATGAATTATAACAATAGAAAATACGAAACTATAATTATTAATAGATTGAGAATTATAAATTATGCTACTTACTCATGAAATGTATGATGGCATAAACCATAAATTGAAAGATCCTCTCTACGGCTCTATATAGGTACGACGTACCTATTGACTATTGAGTTATGTCTACAGCCTTCAGTCTACCCGTATGACGGTAAACAGAGTAACAGACTATCAGATATTGCAGGAGCAGGACACACAGAGCTAACGTGTATAATTTTACTATACATATTATTATATTAAAGCTGCTTTTTCGTCATTTTTTTCATGCATTTAGACTGCAATAAGGGGAAAAAATATATACTTCCAGAACTCAGAAGCCTATAATTTCAATTTTAAAAAAATTATTTGAATTCTTTATTCACTTTTCTAGTTATGTAGGATTGTAGGAAATGAATTTTTGTTTTTTTTTTATTATTATTATTATTATTAACACCAAATTAAAGGTGAATTAAAAAATAAAGTTCGTTTGGTATACTATACTAATTATATAGTAATAACCAAAATAACCTATAAGAGAAATAAGGAATTCAAATAATGTTTTCAAAATTAAAATCTGACTTTTGGTACCTATTGGGTGAACTTTTCTCCGCTTTTTGGGACTTTCATGTCGACACTTTTTTGATCGCAAATATACCTAGTAACGTGTGACTGGATGTATGTACATTACTGATTCCCAAGAATCTTAGCCTAAGTTTATTTTTAATTACATAAAACATTCAGGGAACCCGCGCACACTATAAATTATAATGATCAGTCGCTGAATCCACACACAGTGATAATTTACGTAAAATATAATATAAACTGTCTAATTGCCGTAAGTGAACAGTTTCGCGTGTCTATATTATGTATAGTACCATTGATTATACATAGTATAATATATATAATATTATAAATATACTATGTATAATCAATGATAGTATACTAAATTATATCTATATAGGTATATGAATGTTTCAGCAAGTCATCACTCGTCACACACTCACACATCACTTAGATAGAATTTAGATAGGATTTAGGTAGAATACTACCTAAATCCGACCTTTTGAAAATAGTTCGCTTTCAACAGCCTTAACAGTCAACACAGGGACGTACCTAAATATCAAGAACAACGAGAAAAGCAAAAGAGCAATATATTTTATTGCACTACATATATAAATATTAATTTTGGTAATCTGTGCCGTGCCAATGTGTCACGACAGAAAACAAAATGTCGTAATGGCATAGGTAATAGGTATTATGATGTAATTTGCGCAACACTTTCAATGTCAACTATAGGAATTTATCTGATCAATTTACCGAGCTTACATCAGTTATAAGTTATAACTGTAGGGCCCGGATTTTTATGCAAATGCATATTCTTCTACAATTTTACCAGAATAATTTCGATTAAAAATGTAGCTTGTCAACGTTTCGTAATGCGTAGTCTATATACAAATTTTTAATTTGCATATTTTTGCACATTTAAGTACACATTTATAATTAAAAAAGTGGGTAAGTGGGTGTCGTTCTGCTGTACAGTAGGTTACAAGTTGGTCAATGTATAAAGGATTGTATTGAATTTGAATTCAATGATATAATATCATTGTATAAGAAAAACGATTCCAAGCGGAGACGGTTTGTCAGTCTGGATATTGTTATTATTTATTATATCCTGTAAGTTCAATTTATATTACCTATAAGAAGTATTATTATTTTTTATTCATTTCTATGGTGATAAACAAAGCGTTAGAAATTAAAATCCAATTTTTACCGGTTTTTCGTAATTTGTCAGACGTTTTTTTTTGTGGCGTTAAATAACTATTGTGAAAATTGAAAAATGAAAAATGACCTTTCTAAAGTACCATCTTGATCCAATTTTCTAAAAGATAAGGTACTATATGTTGAAATCGAAGCACTTCTTCTGGTAGATATTTTGTATACAGGATATTTTTTTTTTCTATATTTGTTCATTGAAACGACCTCAAGGTCTTTGACAATGCTTATCACAAGTGGGTAGTAGGGAGTTCATGTGATC
>NC_042493.1:70475624-70480252 GCF_005508785.2 Acyrthosiphon pisum | reverse complement strand
AACTCAACATAATTAGGTAATTTTCGAGATTTTTCCATATTTTGTCAATTGTTGAACTTTAAATGCTATTAAAAAAAAAACTGTGACTACTTTAATATTTTTCAAATGTCATTGTAACAATATAGTAGGAGCCTTGTATTAAATTTTCAAGTATTTTTACTCAACAAATAAAGTTTTGTTGACATTCATAGAAAAAAAAACTGATTAAATTGGAAACTGGAATTGTCCGTAATCAGCTCAAAACAAATCAAAATGTTTTGAAAAATTTATCATGTATAGAAAATGGAAATATAAACAACCAGTGAAAATTTCATGTATCTACAGTCATCCGTTTTAAAGTTACACCAAAAACCAAAATCAATTTTTTCGAAAACAGATTTTGCGTAAAAATTCCCGTTTTTCCTTAATTTTTCTTTTGTTTTTCACGGCGCTTTTGAAAACTATTGTAAAAATTTTACTTTTGACCCCCCAAAGTACCAACTAGATTCACTTTCCTATCAGAAAAGGTACTGTTGAAGAAAATCCAAGCACTTTTACTGTCCTAAAAGGTGATGACAGACACAAAAAAAAAAAAAAAAAACACACATCATTGTAAAATCAATTCGTTTCACTCAAAATCTAAAATGACAACAAAATCACATATTTCTTTATCTATACATAAAAGTTGCATGTTTTATAAAAGTAAATCAAACATTTTTTTTTCAAGCTATTTTGAGCATTTATTTCCGGAAGTTTTTAAAATAGTTTTTGTCGGTATTCGTTCCAAAGGTATATATTACGTTTTCTGTCGTTAATTTTACATGTATTATGTATAATGTATATAGTTATATAAATATAATAATTAAAGGTAAATAGGTAATAGTCTGTTGGTATTTTAATTGTATTTTTTATTTCCATAATTATTTCTTTTATAAGCATACATATTATAATCGTTTTTAATATGTTTAGTATATTTTAATGAGCAATAAAGAGTTTTATTTTGCATATAAATCTGGGCCCTAGTATAACTTACCTAAGTATAATATATAAAACGTGCATAAATATAACATGGACTATTAATAACACGAACAATAATTGGATAATGAATTATAATATTCATGATTTTGATTTTAATCATATTTCATTATTAGCTGAAATATTAGGAAAGTACTAATTTATACATAAATTACGGTATACCTACAATTATTATAACTATAACATTTTTATTTTACTTTATGGTTTATGTAAATACATTTTAATATTTTTCTAGAAATGTACCTATCTATTAAAATCAACTCGATTGATAAATAAAATAAATATGAATAAGTTTAAATAAAAATTATTATTAACTATAAGGTACCTATTTAAAAATTTCACAAATTATAATTTGCGTAGGTAGGTACAAGATTGCGCAGATCACATAATTCCCTTTATTATCTAGTTTTATGTGGCGTAAATTACAACCTTAAAATGGTATTTCCCTAACAATAAACCGAGAAAGTGTGTTGCATTGAGGCTCTAGTCTATCAAAATGTTTTGAGTCGATGAAAAATTGCAGTGTTTTTGGGTAGTAGGTACTTAGGTAGTCAGGTTAGTATATATAGTCGTTTATTCATCTTGTTGTGCTGTACTGTGTTTATGCAATTATGCAACTTATGATGAATCGTGATTTATATTTTTTAGATTTTTGATTTAAAATAATTGTATCAACCTTCATCAAAGTATCAAACAAAAAATTTTAAAAAAAGTCTACAATTTTAAACGTCAATACATATTTTGATAATAAGTAACTAGGTACCTACATGTTTTGAAAATTATATTATTATTATATATATATTATGATAATTATATCATATTGTGTAGAAAATACTTAAATGCCTAGTGCCTACCAACATGAATATCATGGTATCGGTAGGTAATAGGTATGTAAAATATTGAAGACTTCTATACTGTTATTCATTTTTTAAACGAAATAGATTTTGCCAAAAACTTGTTTTGCGTGAATATTCCTGTCTTACGTATTTGTTCTAAGTTTTTACTTCTTTCCGATGATTTTTAAAAGTCGGTATTTACCTACTCAGAATTTGTCACCTTTGACTACTCAAAGTTCAAACTAGAACCAATTGTCTACACCAGAAATAAAAGCATTTTTACATCATTGTAAAACTATAATACATCATTCATTGCTCCACTATCAGAAACTAAAACAGATTTCAATTAGTTAATCTGGACATTGAGGACTATAGGTATTGAAAAAAAAACTCATTTAGGTACCTTACACAGTTGTAGCTAATCATAATTTATAACTGATATATATTAACTAATAAAGTAATAGGTAACTATAATACGTGTAATAACTAATGATTTCTGTAATTGAAACTAAACCCTAGCGTTCCGTATGATAAAATTATATTTGCCGCGTCGCCTAATAGGTATGACGGTATCTATTGAACCTCCATAGGTCTAACGATATCTATGTGTAACCTCTTTGGCTATTTAACAGCAGCCAGACATTAATTATGTTCTGCCGCAAAGAGAAACAACGAATAATATTGGTCTGATAAAAATGTATGTTTTAGGATTCTGTGGCGATAAGACGGACGAATAGTAATAATAATATGGCAGGTGGAAGCGGTGAATCGTGAACTTGGCCAATTTACCTACTTACCGTCAACTGAATAATTTGTGTCCGTTTAATTCAATTACGTGCACTATATTCGTTTACGCCGTCGAAGTTTCCAGTCTTGTAAAAGGTTTTGAATTTCACTTGTCGTTGTCTTTTAGTTACCAACCGCCCATAAATAGGTAGGTAATTTTTGTGAAATATTAAAGGATGTACATCATTATTATACTTATCTACCTATTGTTTAGTTACCTATCTAAAGATGGAAGTCTGCACCAGCGAGAATGGAAACTGTGCGGTTGCAAGTGAAGATTTATCGTGGGCATTGCAAATTGGCGATCTTGACACGGTCAAAGAACAGTTGCAGAGACTTGCTAAAGAAAATGGGGTAATTGTTTTCAGATCTTGGATTAATATTTCCTGACAAACATTAATCTAATCGTTTTGTATACATGTATAAACAGTAGGTACATCATAATATTGAAGATATTCCTGTAGCGCATTAAAGACATACCTAGGTATGCTAGGTTTTTCAATTCTTATAACTCGAGAGCTATTCACATTTTGTTAAAGCTTTTACTAAGTGGGGACATTGTTTCTACAACTTTAATTAGAAATATATTATTTTATTTTCTATAAATATCGACTAAACTCTAAAGTGAACAAATTGTTTTATGCAATAAAACAAATTATAATGTATTAGTACCTACCTATATTTGTTTTTATTTTATTTATTATATGAATTCAATTATAATATTATACTTACCAAATCAAGTAAATCTGAATTGATCTGAACCTGTGTTAAATATCATCAATAGATAATATTTAACATTTTAGAATAATATGGAAATACCTTAAATGCAAACTGTAATGTTCTTATTAGATATGAACATACTTTAATAATTTACATAAAATAATGTTTTCAATCCAACGATCACTGTAGTAAAAACATTTTTTAAAAGGTGGGCGAGTGGATGTCGCTCTGCTGTATGGTAGGTAGGCAAGTGGGTGTCGTTCTGCTGTACAGTAGGTTACAAGTGGGTCACTGTATAATGGATGGTATTAAATTTGAATTCAATGATATAATATCATTGTATAAGAAAAACGGTTCTAAGCGGAGACAATATGTGAGTCTAGGTATAAGACATATTATATACTTATCAATGGTATTAAAAAAAAAATTGACCTATAATAAATTCTAAATTAATCATATCACAATATCCATTAGGTACTTATAACGCGTTATACATCACAACAAACCGTGATACTATCATAGATATATAATAGTATACTTTAGAAGTTTCAAGTACCCACAAATAATATTATTACAATCACAACAAAATAACTAAAATAGTTATTCTGGGTTTTTTAATATGTAATTTTGTCCAAATTTGAACTTCAAATTACTATAAAAATAAACTGGGCTTATGTATTTTTTAGATTTTTTGTTAACAGGATTAACTAATTACGTGGAATCTTGTTTTAAATTTTCAATCCTATAAAAGTTAAACATTTTATACATTTTTAACTACAAAATAATTATTCAATTTTAAAATTTTAAAATGTTGTCGAAATTCCATCTTTAAATGCCTATAAAAAAAAATTGTGCCTATGTATTTATAATATTTTTCAACTGCTATTGTAACAATATATCAAGAGCCTTGTATTAAATGTTTAGACTTTTTGGCCCAACAGATAAAACTTAATTGATATTCATGGAAAAAAAAATAAAAAAATTGAAATATTATAATGTCCATAAACAATTCAAAACAAGTCAAAATATTTTGAAAATTTTATCAAGTATAAGAATTGGTAAAATATGAACAAATGTTTATGTATCTACAGTTATTCGTTTTTGAATTACAACAAAATAAAAAAATCGCTACATGAGAAATCGAGTGAATATCCAATGTTGTAAAAATTTGAATTTCAAACGCTCATAAAAATTTAATTTGACTTTCTTATAGACATTTTTTTTTTTATGAAAGTAGATAATGTTATAAAGAATCTTGTATTACATTTTAAA
>NC_042493.1:70467531-70475574 GCF_005508785.2 Acyrthosiphon pisum | reverse complement strand
CTTAAATGACTTAAAAAAAAAACTATGAATAAGGATTTTTAATATTTTTCAAATGTCATTGTAATCTGTAACTATATAGTAGGAGCCTTGTATTAAATTTTCAAGTATTTTTCCTTAACAAATAAAGTTTTATTGACATTCATAGAAGAAAAAACTAATAAAATTGGAAACTGAAAATGTCCCTAAACAGTTCAAAACAAATCAAAATATTTTGAAAATTGTATCATGTATAGAAAATGCAAATATAAACAACCAGTGAAAATTTCATGTATTACGGTCATTTGTTTAAAAGTTATACCAAAAACCAAGGTCGATTTTGTTTAAAATTGATTTTGCGTAAAAATTCCCATTTTTCCTGAATTTTTCTTTTGTTTTTCATTGTGCTTTTAAAACATACTGGGAATTTTAAATGTTGACCTTCTCAGTGCACCAACAATATTCATTTTCCCATCGAACAAGATACTGAAGTTGAAAATCGAAGCATTATTTTGACTACTTATCGTTCACACAGATAAAAAAAAAACAACACATTGTAAAACCAATACATTCATCGTTCCAAAATTAAAAACCATTACATTATAATAAAATTGAAATCTGTTTGTGTTTTGTTCTGATTCATTAATCAATTAAGTATTCTGATATATTTAATCACAAAATATTAAAAATTTAAAAGTAATTAATTATTTTTTTAAATCTATTATATTCAAATAAAATAGTTATTAATGTAGATTATAGATACAAAATATCTATATTAAATATTTATTATATGACATAATTATATATTTGCAATGCTCGACTTAGCAAAATTAAAGTAGGGGGTTCTGTAGGGTATAGTAATAGTTGTAACCCATTACTATACCTTGTATAGTAACCCATTCAATTTTTCGTTACAGATAATGTAATGAATCATGATTCCACGTTTTATTAAAAATGCACTCATTAGTCATTAATTACTATAAATTGTTCATATTTTATTTAAGTTCATATTTAAACATTGAATAAAATACTTGATGAATAATAATATTGAGGTGACATTTTTTCTCTTAAATATTATTGTGATGCCACGTGCCAATCATTAAGATTACAATAATTTATTACTGATGTTGTGACATACGTAAACGTTATTAATGACTGAAGACTCAAATCATATTGAAAAATTAATTTTAAAAATCTACATAATTATATGGATACTAGATTGTTATAGCCCCGCCACTCAAGTTTTTTTTATCTCACCACCATCAATCATAATAAATATATTGGAAATAATGTATCAAAAACATAATAACAAATAGGTAGTATATATTTCATAATAATTATCAGTTAGAACTTATGTTGGTTGGCCTGTTCCAAAATCTTAGTAGGTTAAAGACCACTATGTTTGAGACCCCTGCACTTGGTTAAAATATCTATTACAAATATGAATTATAATTTTAATTTTAACTACACAATTTAATAATATTTTTAATTTGGATTTGTGTATTTTAGGATTGGGATATAAACAATGTTTCAAATGGAAGAACTATGTTACATAAGGCTTGTGATTATGGTCATTTGGATATTGTCGAATATTTAATTCAAAATGGTGCTGATATAAATGTAAGTAGTTGTTAATTTAGAGAAATCTGACCATTATGTTACTATTTTTAATGTAAAACCACTGATTTTTTATCAATTTTACTAAAAAGCAAAAATGTTATGTACTTAACCCTTAACTATATAATTTATTTGTCAGTATTATTATTGATTTTATAATATATTATCAAATGTGAAATGTGAAATGAAAGGTAATATTGCTTTTCATTAGATTAAAATGCATTATATAATAATGCAGTCTTTATTTGTCACAATATTTAAAGATTGTAGTTATTGAATGTGAAATGATGAATGATTATCTAAATGTATAACAGAACTTGTCCGGACTGACTGATTCATAATCGCCTTATTGAAATCGCCCCAAACTTTGAGTATTAAATTTGGTCAGTAGATTCGTTTTATGATGTATACCCATAAAGAAAGGATTTTCCAAAATTCGCATTTTAAAGAAGTCCTCCTCAAACAAGGATTTTGAAATACTTATAACTCATAAGCCACTCATCCTAAATTCAATTTTTATGCATTAAAATCCTTTAAAAAATATTCTGCTCTAGAATATGAAATTAAAACTGTATGTTGTCGTTCAAAAAAAATTAAAAATTAAAAAATTAAAAATCTTGAAAATAAAAATATTAAAAAATATATTTATTTTAAAATGTTGTTTTTTAACGACTGTAAACAATGTAAAAGTTTTTTTTCAAAAACATTTATACTTTTTGAAGTAACGGGTATTCAATGATAAAGAAATTACCCGGTATATAATAAATATCTAAAGTACTTATGATATGATAAAATGAATTAACAACAATGAAACCCTGTTCAGGTTGATTTATCCTCTCAGAAAACTATAAATAGGTGTTGAAAAAAAGTTATAAACACACTCCAAGTCCCAATGAATCTATTGATATAACTTTTATTGAAACCAGTCCAGTATTTTATGTGTATATTAATTACAGACAGACCAACATATATTCATATATATATATATATAAATGAGCATTTAAAGATACCATTGATTATAAATACTGATCAATACTGATGTCGATCAATATTTGAATAAGAATCTGACAAATATAAAATGTATTACATACACTAAACACATTTTAAATATATTTATTTTTTAGAAGAAGGACAATTTTGGTATTACTCCATTGCTGTGTGCTCTGTGGGAAAATCATTTCAAAGTTGCCAAGTATTTAATTGATAAAGTAAGTTAATATAATAAACTGTTTGAATGGTTTTATTTTTATTAATTAAAATTTTTTAGGGAGCAATTACAAATTTATTAACACCACAAGGATTGAAGTACTATGAATGCATTGAAGATTCTGAGATGATAAATTTATTAAAGCGACTAGAAACTCAATAGTTAATTGTATCCCTTTAATTCAATAATTGAATAATCTATCAAAGTCTATTATGTGTACCTCTAATGTTATTCACATGTTATTTGGGATAATTACACAATATAATAAGTAATAACTAATTACATTCAAAAATTCCTTATATTTAAAATAACCTTTTTAAAGGATAGTTATCATTGTTATTATTTATTAGTTTTATGATATAACATTTCACATTTATTTATCAACTCGTTTTAAAATATTCTAGATTCATGAAAGAAACAATTATAAAATAATGACTGGAATTATAATATTTATAAACACTTGTTCCTATAGTAAATTGTTGGTGGGATAATTTGACAATAAGTGATTAAGTTTTCATTGTTATTATTATAATTATTAATGTGTATCAATAAAGTAATGAATGATCAATTAAAAATAATACAATAAATGTGAAATTTGAGACCCTTTTATAAGCAAATTAATATTAAAATTTGATTTTTAGCATGTTTAGACATGTTTACATGCTCTTTTATATTAACAACTATGTTAATCATTTTAAAGTAATAAAATATTATAATCAAATTATTATTGTTATAATTAATTACTATTTATTTTATTTATGTTTAAATATAGATCAAATGCTACTTTTTTCCAGCAGTTTGTTTGTTTTTATATAGGTAATTGATAATTGATCATCTATAAAAGATTATGCTTGTTTACAGAAATTATTTATTCTTTGCATGTTTAAGTTTTGATGATATATTAATACATTTATTAATACAAACAGAAAAGTTTTAAACATAGTTTTAAATACATATATCTTTAATATGAATATAATTTGTGATTGATACTTGAGATAGTTAACGAATTAAAAATTATTGTTGGAATTGTATATTGCTGTATTATTAATTATTTTAAATATTATTATTATTATTACAATCCAGATGAATATTGTTTAATATTAGTCTTTAGATGCACTTATATAATACATTTATCCTACTGTATTTTTTTTTATTATTATTATCATTACTTCATATTACACTATTTAATTTTTTTTAATATATCTTTATCTATTTATTTTTTGAGTTTTTATATTTGCTCTAATGTCTGAACGTTTGTTATTATTTTTGTTGTTACAAATTTGTTTAAATTATCACTAATATTCATTTAATCAAACTGTAGCAATGTAGCTCATTTTCAATAACTGATTTTGAGTTAATTATTTTGAATCATCAAAGTATAAAAGCATTTCTATAGTATTTTAATTCACGCAATACTATTACAAATGCACTTAGCAGCTAGCATATTTTCAATATAAACTATTCAGAAAATATGTATTTACAGAAATTCACTTTATTTATATAACTGAATTTTTAGATATATTAACATGGTAACATTCACATGAGGATTTGTAAAATTAATCAGTAAAAATAAAATAACACCATAGAGGTAAGCATTTTTGTATCATTGTAAATTATGTTTTTTGATTTTCTTGGTATTCTCTGTGTTTGCCTCTCTGGAGTACATATTTATTATTGTTATTTAGCTATTTTTATAATTCCTACTTTTTAATTGTTTTGCACAAAAAAAAAAAAAACATTAAGAACACGGACATCTATCTTACCAGTTAGTACAGTGGCGACCAAACCATATTAGTGAGTCTGCAATTAACCACCCTGCTCTCGGCCATGTCGACCTACTGCTAAGAAACAATATTATTACTATTGAAGAATCTACTATTCAAAGTATAATCTAAATGTTCTATTTTTTCATTAGTCATTAGCATTGAGCATAGTGCACATTATTTTAATGTAGGAAATAGGAATGTTAGATTAAATGTATAAACAGTAAATAATTTATATCTTAATATAAATGAAGTACCTAGGTTTTATTATTTTGAAAGTAATTATTAAATATCTTAAAATATTTAATCGATTAATTCGGCAACTATTTAATGTTACCCACGCCCGCGGAGTACGGAATTTTAAGAAAACAATTTAAATAGGTACCTATTTGGATAATTAATTATTATTATGCCTCGTTAAATTGGACGTAGGACATCTGGACATTTACATTTTACATAAAGGTCACGAATGATTTTTTTAATAGGTTGTTTTCGCACCTATGAAAGAAATTTAAAAATATAAGTCATTATAATTTATATTCACGGCATTCATGATTATAACTATATGGTTCTGTGCTATAAGTTATAACAATGAAGACTAGAAATTAGAACCATAGAGGCGTAAGTAACTAATTCTATGACTAGAAATAAGAATTATAAGGAGACCTAACTCCACTTCTTATAACGTCCCGAAATGAGTCTCACGATTAAACGACCACAGGATGCGGTGGGTACGATAGGGTTACTACTTTAACCCACTTAGTATCGGGATTATTCATGTTTTTTGAGTTTTTTAGAAAATATATGCATTATTTTGAGCCATGACCCTCTTTAAATTGTATAGCTTGTACAATTATGCATTTATACATGTGCACAGGGCCGGCGTTAGGTTTTGCGAGGCCCTGGGCGGAATACATTCCGCGAGGCCTTAAATTTATGGAATATTTTATTTATTTATGTATAATAAACGGGTAAAGACCCTTTTGTGTAAGCAATAACAGGTTTAAACAGAATAAACATATTAAACACCCTCACTCACCACCAAAGAAGAAATAACCTAATTTTCATAATTATTTAACTGAATATACAGTTAATGGTTATTTATACATTATACACCCATAATATAATATAATATAAATATAATTTCTAATATCCTACATTTATATTTAATATCTTAATAATTTATTAAGAAAAGTATTTATTGTTATGATAAAATTTAGTTTTACTTTTACCTTGAGTTTTACCTACTTAATAATGATTTGGGTAGGTATTTAAACGAAAAATATTTTAATCGTAAAAATTAAATAAACTAAAATACAAAAATGATAAGTCAATAATTACGTGTTAAAATTAGTTTGTTTTTAATTATTACTTATATAAAATACTTATTTCATAAAATATTCGTCGTATTCTTCGTATACACTATGACATATCGATTTGTAAAAGTAGGTATATTGTCTCAAAACAATTTAATATTCATTATTTTAAAGTTGAAATGTTCAACATTAGTTTTTAGTTTTAAAATTCAAATATAAAGTAAAATAATAATAAAATACAAAACCAAGTCAAACTCTCAACAATATTATCTTCTTTAATTTTGGTAATAAGTAATTTTACTTTAAGACTACTCAGAAACAATTAAAAACTATTTTATGTGAATGCGTTTTATCTATATTGTGCGTTGGTTTGAGAGAGAAAAATTGTGGAATATTTGTATAATTTATTTAATATGTCACTTATATTAGTATGAAAATATCACAATATTGTTACTAATTTTTGTCGAACTATGTGTAGGTACTTTTAATGTATTTATTTTATATTGTGGATACCGGCCAGTAGGTATACAATGGTATTTACACTTGGTAAATCACCTTTATAATAAAATATCTAACTGAACCTAACCTACACTTTTTTTCTCCCTGCATACTCAAAATATATAATAGGTAGGTATAGCTAGCTTAATAAAACCAGAAATTTATTTTATTGGTATCCTTCATCACAATGTTTTTGTTATAATTTTATCAATTATAATAATATGGGACCACAAAATCACATCAAACATTCTTGGAAATTAAACATTAGTAGAATACATTTTTTTTTTAATACTGAAAAAATATAAAATATTTAATATATTTTAATAAATATAAATATATACTATTTATAACACTTAGATATATCGGCGCTTATGTTTATTGTTGGTTGGCTGAAGAAGGAATTTAAAAAAAAAGTAGGTGCAAATGTACACCCTGCACCCTCCCAAACGACGCCCCTGGGAATCGGTTGCCATATTTCTATACAGCAGTGAATATCTGTGTATTATAAGATCAATAACGCAGCATAAAATACGAATGCCCAAACATTTTTATTCACATAAACATGTTAGGCGCGAAGCCCCTCAATCGCGAGGCCCTGGGCGTGGGCCCAACTCACCCGGCTCTAAATCCGGCCCTGCATGTGCATAAGTGTATATTTCATAAACATGTTATTCTTAAGAAACAAATTTGAGTGATACATATTATATCGGTATAAAATGATCGTTCAAGAAAACACAATGTGGTGAATCGAATAGTATCGGGCTCAAACTTGCAATAAACAAAGATATATAGGTATAAAATAGTGTTAGACAGTGGCATGCCGAAGGTATTATTTTAGAGCAATTGCTCCTTCTAAATGTTTGGATGGTGGGTGGTCCCCCTGCCACAAAATACCTAGCTACCAAGGTGCCTAGGTATATTGTACAAATATCATATCTGATTATATAAATGTACGTACATTTTGTAAACTTTTTTGCTAAATTGGAAATGCCGTTATAAACATCAAGGGTGGTGAGTGGGTGGGTACCTCATTTACATTTTTGCTCCTCGCCAAAAATGAGTTCAACACGCCACTGGTGTTAGATATAGATATAGTTTTAATGTATTGAACAATTTAATTATTTACACAAAAATAAAAATAATATTTATGAAATAAACACATTTTATGCACATGTTTAAATGCGTAATCGTACAAGCTTTAAAATCGAAAGAGTGTCACGGTTCAAATAATGCATATATTTTCCAAAAAACGCAACAATACAAAACATGAATAATTTCAGTCTTGTAAAGTACTTGAGTAAAAGTATTTGAGTAAAACTCATTGTAGGGCTCGGAAGTTGTAGGAGCTAAAAAATTTAAAATATGCACGAAAAAATTGCAAAATATGCATTAAAAATGTTAAATATGCGAAAAACTATGCGTATAAAATCAATGAAATATGCACTTTTTAGCTAAAATTAGCGAAATATGCATTTTCAACTTTCAATTTTTTTAACTTGCAATTGTATACCTATTTAAAATTTCTATTTCTATCTAATTAGCTAGGTCTGCTATAAATTGAGATCATACAGAACAATATGCAATTCCTACAACTTCTGAACCATAGGCGCAACTAGAGGCCAAACACCGGGGGTGCTAAAATTATGCAGAAGACATAGACCCGTGG
>NC_042493.1:70444324-70466832 GCF_005508785.2 Acyrthosiphon pisum | reverse complement strand
TTGCGCCTATGTTCTGAACCCTACAAATAAGTATTTCGGCATACCAGCATGATAGACTAAATGCGTGTCACAATATCACTGTTATTAACTCCGTAATTGACTATGGCGATGACAATAAATACCTTCGTTAATAATTTTGAGTTTTATATTCAATATTAGTTGAAATATACAGGTTAAGGAAGAAAAAAATCAGTTTTTTTAGAAAAATATAAAATATGCATAATATGCATATAAAATCAATGAAATATGTACTTTTTTTAGCTAAAATTGGTAAAATATGCAAAATATGCGTTTTCAATTTTCAATTTTTCAACTCGCGATTGTATACTTCAAATTTCTAGCTAGGTCTGCTATAAATTGTGACCATACAAAATAATATGCAATTCCTACAACTTCCGAGCCTTACTCATTAGGAAATACAATAATGTATTTTACATTTCTATGTATATATACACCATACCAACGAGAATACCTCTAAATGTACCAATTTAAATTAGAAAAAAAATGTTAATCGTCTTTTAATTGTAGCGAAAACTGATTCGAGCACAAGCGCATAAAAATCAAAAAATATATCAAAATAATAGCGTACAATTTTCCCTCACGATAATAAATTATAAAATTACGATTTGTTGTAAAATTATTGGGATCAGACTTGACAAAAAAATGTGGAACGCTTCACGATTTTGCGTGTCATCCTTGCGCAGGGGCCATGCTAATCTTCTCTGTATCGTTCCAATTTTAGTATATGTACAGCCGAAGCTAGTACATTTGGAAATGTGTCAAACGCTGTATATATATAAAGCAATGTTGCTTGTAACCTCACATATGAGAATTGGTACCTTTTATTCGAAACATAACGAACGAACCGCTGACCAAAATCAAAACGCCAATAGATGGAGTTAATTATGTAGCCACTCATTCGCGTTCACTGTTCGTTAGATTCCCGGCCGTATATCTTATCCCTAATTAAACACTTATCTACCTACACAAATACGTATTCTAAATACATTTGAAAAATGTACTTGGGCACAGTATTTGAATACTTTTTTGAAAGTATCTGTATTTAAAATCAAATACTATTTTTAAATACTTTTTTTTATCTTACTTTATATTTTAAAGGGCCGTCGAATTTAAATAAAATAATACAAATTTGAAATTGTACAACATTTATATTTATAGATCGTTCATCGTTGTGTCATGGTATATTGTAATATTTTTAGTGGCCTAAGATGATATCCATTTAATTTAAATGTATCAGTCCGTCGATTTCCTAATAAAATTGTAAATACCTTTCTCGAATTAAGTAGGTATACATATATAAAACTTAACGATAGTCGATAGTTAATATATTACATCTATACATTATATACACGCAAGTACGCGACTCGCATTGGATTATTCCTGGTAATCCGTCCTTACATTATCGCAGAATATGGTTGAATAACATTGTACATTTGTAACCGTGTTAGTGTATGTCGTATGATTTAGACACTATATGGAGTGTGTCCTACACTCCTACCTAGTTAAAACTTAAAAGCCTCAAATATCAATACGTCATCTGTATCATGCTGATTTTATTATATTTTTTATTATTTAAAACTAGTTAATGCTAAAATAAAAATTAATCAGTTTATTAATGATTCAATTTATCTATAAGGTCATTAGGCCTAAGTAAAAATAGGTGGGCATTGGGCAACGGACAAGTGTGTGTCGCTCTGCTGTACAAGTAGGTCACTATAATGGGTGGCATTAATTTGACTTCAATGATATAATACAGGGATGGAAAATGTTTTTGTTGTATTTGTCGTTTTTTATGTATTATACATTATTCAAATATTTATACAACGAAAAATAAAATTTGAAAAAACTTTCACTTGTCTTTACTTTTAATCTTTAACTTTAAAAACATTTTTATTTGAAATCAGAAATTTTGAATTTTCTAATTTTTATATAAATTATAATTTTGATTTAAAATTTAAATATTAAGAATAATTAATTTTAATTTTTAACTTTTAAGTGCATTTCTATATTGCGCGTTACTATTATAACTTAAAAGTTAAAAGTTATAAGTTATAAGAATATAATATAAAAAAATATATATATTATCATAAACGTTATTTGAAAACAATAGGAAAATAACGTTTTCCATCCCTGATATAATATCATTGTATACCTATAAGAAAAACGATTCTGAGCGAAGACAATCAGCCTATGATATATTGATATCACTGAGTATATATTTGATAATAGTATTATGAATAAAGCAATTTATATTTATAATCTATTTACGTGGAACCTTGTTTTATGCTTTCAATCCTTAATTATAAAAGTTGAACATCTTATATATTTTTAACTACAAAATCATTTTAGATTCTGAGCGAAACGATGAATGTATTAGTTTTATAATGATGTGTGTTTTTTTTATTTTTTATTTCTGTGTCTGGGTACACGATAAGAAGTCAAATTGTCGAATTAATGCTTCGATTTTCAATTTCAGTATCTTGTTTGGTGGGAAAGTGAATATTATTGGTGCATTGGGGAGGTCAAAATTCTCAATAGTTTTCAAAAGCGCCGGGAAAAACAAGATACACATTTTCAACAAAATCGATTTTGGTTTTTTGGTGTAACTCTAAAACGAATGAACGTATATACATGACATTTTCACCGGTTATTTAAATAAGTGTTTATGTTCGCATTTTCTATACATGATAAAGTTTTCAAAATATTTTGATTTGTTTTGAACTGTTTAGGAACATTTTCAGTTTCAAATTGTATTAGTCTTTTTTTCTATGAATGTCAATAAAACTTTATTTATTGGGTAAAAAAGCTCGAAAATGTAATACAAGGCTTCTACTATATTGGTACAATGACATTTGAAAAATATTTAAAATCCTTAGTCACAATTTTTTTTTATAAGCATTCAAAGTTCAAATCTTGACAAAATCTATCAAATTTAAAATTTGAAAATTATTTTGTTGTTAAAAATTTATGAAACACTTGTTAAAACATTTGTACCATATTTATGTTTTTACATTTTGTGATGGCGAAATGGCAAGGGTCGGTCAAAATATAGATTTCCCTGGCCGAATACTCGCCCCAGTCCAACCCTGAAAATCTGTAAGCATAGCTTGTGTTGAAGGTAAGGAGTCAACCATTTTCATAATATATTGAAAATTTACAAATTAATTATTTATGATTAGATATACATTCACAAACAATACAAATAAAATAAAATAAGATTAGGTCAAAAATATTAATTTTCAGATCCACAATAATTATTAATCTAGGGATATAAACAACCATTTTATAACTTATATTTTAGCATTGAAATATTTACAGATAATATTATTTTTTGTAATAATACTATAATAGGCATGGAATTAAAATAAGTAAGAACAAGGTACTTCACGAATCTTTGACCAAATGATTTTTAAAATAAATTACTTTAGAATCATATAAGCTACGGTTTTTATTAGTGATGGGCACTATCGAATATCTATTCGAATGTTTTTAACATAACCGATTAGCAGTTTTTAATAAAAACTATCGAATAGTTCAGTGGATTATTCGAATATAGCACTATCGAATAGTACGGTGGACTATTAGTGATGGGCGCTATCGAATAGTTAACACTATCGAATAGTATTTGATAGTTTGAATAATCATAAAAACTATTCGATAAACTATTCGACTATTCAGACTATTCGAATAATAGGTTATGGATGACTATCGAATAGTTCGATAGTGACTATTCGATAGTTCCCATCACTAGTTTTTATTTTTATCTACCCTTTCGTTTAAATTTACTAAGTTATTTAAATTATTTACCACCTATAAAATGGACATTTTTTGAACAATAGATTCACTGGTAGTACCTTCGATAAAAGATATATGTAAACATATACGAACTACCTATTTGTTTCTGATGTATTGATAGTATATATCCACACAGCATAAAACTATTTCCTAGCTATGGTAAAAATATTTTCAGGAAAATAATATGGTGGTCAAAATATATTAAAAAATTGCGTAAATAATTAGGAAATATTTTACTTATATTCTTTGGCCAAGAAGTTCATATTATTTAAAATACATTTACAAAACATTTTAATTATATACCTATTTTCAAAAAACATTTTTACGGAAACTTTATAAAAAATATTAAGTCAACATTTGTATGCAATCGCATAATAATCATATAGACATATAGTACAATACTTTGTTATTATATGAGAAGACAATATTTATACAATATTATTAGTCAAATATTCATTATTCAAGCACTTTGAAATGCTGTGTATAGGGTGCTTTTTAGCTACGAAACCTCCCTAAATTAACAGTCCATATTGTACTATTGCTTGGTATAGCGCTAAATATACTGTACGAATTACCTACTTGCATTGGTACAATCTTGCGTAACTTATAAAGGCTGTTATACTCAAAATACGAAGACGCATTACTAAGTTATTCACATACAAATACCATCTCATGGGTTTATCAATAGTATTAAACCCAAATAACGTATAGGTACTCGAAACAATGAGATTCTAGATAAAGTTTTACATAAATTACCATTGTACAAATATATTACTGTCACAAAAGTGTATCGTTAAATCATCAAAATGTTCTCCTTTGTTATTGAATTTGAAATTCATAAACATTGTTTTATTCTAATTTATTGATAACTATAAATTATGAATTCTACAGTGGTGGCGCCAGATGTTTTTTATTGATAGGGTGATACTGGGACAAATTTTTTTCTGGTGGGGCATTTATGTATGTCTACTCGATCACCCATTAATTTCTTTATACCATATTTTCAGGAAATTGTTTTGGGTATAATATAGGTACTATATTTCTAAATAAATAATAAAAAAAAAATACCTTCTATATTGTTATCACAAATGTACTATAGCACAACTTCAGACTTCCTCAATTTTCTTTTATTTTTATGTAACCATACATAACTTTTATTTTATAATTTATGTGATTTTATAAAGTGTGCAGTTAGTAGTAACTATATTGAGTATTTTTATTTCTAAATGTGAAAAAAAGCATATCGAATTTGAATATAACAATCAAACTTAATATAATATATTACGTAACTTAAGTCTAAAACGGTTTAAAGTAATTAATAATATTATATATGTAAATAATGATTCATCTAATATAATCAATGATAACATAACAAACTAACTATTATATAAGTATTTACTATATGTCTAAATATAGTTAGTCATACTATAGGTATTTACTTTTTACCTACTCTCGAAGTTAAAAACAGGGGGCAAGTTGATGTCGCTCTGCTGTACAGTACTACAGTAAGTTACAAGTGGGTCACTGTAATGGATGGAGTCAAATTTGAGTTCAATGATATAATATCATTGTATACGAAAAACGATTCTAAGCGGAATCCGTTTGTCAGCCAAGGATATTTTATATTAAATTTATACCTATTATCAGTGCCGTAGCCAGAAAAAAATGTTGGGGGGGCACTTAATTTTTTTTCTCTAGCCTTTGAAATGCTAGAATATCTAATTATGAGCCCTTTGTTCATAAAGTGTATCTACTACTCGTTTTATGACTATATTATATTTATGTTAACAAGTATGGTACCTACATTGGCTACATTTTAATATAACAATGTATTAATATTATTGTAAGCCATAGGTTAATGTATTCATCAATATTATTTTCATTATATCAAAATGTGCCGTAAACAAAACATTCCATTTTGGGTTCGAATATTATTAAAATTTAGTAACAAAAATACAAGACTATATTAGGACTGTTGAAAGCTGGTAGTTTTTTCGTGCAATTAGATCAATAAGCGGAAAAAAATATACTTCCAGAAACTCAATTTTAATTTCGAAAAAAACATAACAATTTTTCCGCTTTTTGTGTGTTTTGTTGGAAGTGATTTTTTTTTTAGTAATTCAAAAGTAAAAGTGCATTTTGAAAAAAAAAAAGAAAATTACTCTGGTAAAATAATACTAATATTAAACAATACTACAAATCATAAATCCATGTCCTACATTATCTAGAAAAGAGATTAAGGAATTCAAATATATGTTTTCAAAATTGAAATAGCCAAAAGAGCTTTTGGTACTGGGTGAATTTGTCTTACACTTTTTGGAAGTTTTGTGGTATCACAAAATATGACGTGACGTGACTGCGCGTATGTACTTTACTGGGGTTCAAGAATCTTAGCCATCGTTTATCTTAAATTACATAAAGGGTTCGGGGAACTCGCACACACTAATGATCAGTCAATACACACATAGATATAGTACTAACGATGGATGTACAATATTTCCTAAATCTGACCCCTTCGAAATGGTTCACTTCGACAGCCTTAACTTTTAATTTTTATCAAACATATAGTATAATATAAAACAAGCTAAAAAAAATTTCAGGGGGGCACGTGCCCCCAGTGCCCACCCCCTGGCACGGCACTGTCTATTATTAATATCTACGCGAGCTACGGTAGCCGGAAAGTTGAATTAATATTATTTGCATATTATCATATTTCAATAGTTGTAAATATTAATATACCTACTTGAGAAGTTTCAAATACCCACGAATAATATTTTTAGATAACAACAAAATAACTAAAATTGTTATTCATGGTTATTTAAAATGTAATTTCGTCCAAATTTGAACTTAAAATGAAAGGTATAAAAACAAACTGTGTTAATATATTTTTTTAGATTTGTTGGTTATAATATGAACTACTTAGGTGGAACCTTGTTTTAAATGTTTAATCCTTAGCTATACAAGTTGAACATTTTATATATTGTAATCAACTAAATACATTTTAAACTTTAAATTTGATAAATTTAGTCGAAAATCGAACATTAAATGCTTCCGGGTTTTCCTTAATTTCCTTAATGTTCAAAACTACTAGGAATTTTGAACTTTCCAATGCTCCAACTAGATTAACTTTACCATCGAACAATAGATACTGAAGTTGAAAGTTGAAGCATTATTTCAACTATTTATGATTTATCGTATACACTCTGTGTATTACACAGACACAAAAAATTAAAATTAAAAAACATAAATCATTGTAAAATAAATACATTCTTCACTCCGCTCAGAATTTAAAATGTAAAAACACATTTTTTTTATAATTATTTATGTTCAAATTTGGACAAAATTAGATATTTAAATGAAGAAGAACAATTTTTTTTTTTTTAATGTGTGTCTGACACCACCATTTGAATTTTCTTCAACAGCATTTTTTGTGGTTGAAAAAAGAATTTAGTTCGTTCTTTGGAGGGTCAAAAGTTAATGATTCCCAATAGTTATACCTAGTATATTTTTACGCAAAACAACTTTTGATATTACTTTGTAGATTATAAAATTTTCAATTTTTAAGCAAAAAATTTAAAATTTTAAACAAGCATTCTCATAAAAAGTTCATACTAAATTCAAAAAATCTAAAAAAATATATAAACACAGTTATATTTTACAGACATTTTAAATTCAAATTTGGACGAAATTACATTTTAAAACCTGCAAAAATAACGATTTTAGTTATTTTGTTGTAATTTAAAAATATTATTGGTGGGTGTATGAAACTTTTAGAGTACATATTAAAATATATACATTATTATATTTTATACACATAATAATATTTTCAAATGTAATTTTTGGAAAAAAAATAATTTAACCTATTGTAGTAGTTATTAATTTCCTATAGTACTATAGTACTAAAATTAATTACTTTAATCACAATAATATCATAAAATCTGCTTAGTAATATTAAAGGCTGACAGACCGTCCTCACTAAGAATCGTTTTTCGTATACAATAATTTTAAATAATTTTATATTTTTATTATAAGTTATTATTCCTTACCCATAGCTATTAAAAAAAATATTTAAGTTACATAATAATATTAAATATTATTTAGGACCTACAAGTATAAAAATTGTAGGTATTTTATTGTTATTCAAAAATGATATGATATAATTTTATGCAAAGACGTTTTCAAAGTATTTAGATTCATTTGAAGCTATTTATTACTATTATTATCTATACCATTTAATATTTATACTGAATAACACCTACTGTGTTACTAAAAGTAAAATAAATTACTATAGATAATAGCATTGATTATAAATAATAGTATTTATAATCATTAATCAATGGTAATAGCAATATAAATATATCATAAAATGTACTTATTAGTTACTAGTTATAGTAATATACTAAAATAGGATGATAGATCATCTTTACTCAGATTTTTCGATAAATTTAACATAATATAGATAGGTACATAATAATATGTAACACAATGACTAGGTATACCTGACATGGCGACACTACTGACTATTGTTGTGCCTACAACAGAGCGCTTATCTATATACATTATCTATTCTTACATTTTATCTTCATCGACCGACTTAATAACTATCTAAAGCTATTTTATGTAAGTAGGTTCTATACAAATGTTAATTAACTTTACTACATTTATTACAAACTAGAAAGTCTTAAATAAATTAATATGATTATATGAGCTTAAAATATTAATAATAGGTATGTACACATTATGAAAAGTACCTATAAATAAATCTATGCACATATAATTTTACCAACTAAGGTTTGCTCAACATTTTTTATAAAAGCCCTACGTTATTATGATACAATATGAACTTCTTTATTATTTTGAAAAATATTATATTTAAAATATTTTATTGAACATAATTATTTAGGTAGGTATATCAATTATTTTAAGTATAGGTACACTATTTATTTAACTCTTAAGAGATTTGTACAATTGCAAAGGTTAAACATAATTAAATAACTAATAACATCTTCAATAAAATTTTACAATACACATTTAAAAATCAAACTAGATAATTTATTACAAACATTTATTACCAACTATACAGTACAACTAAAAGTTATAACCAAAACTTTATCGATCCAAAAAAGTGCCCCTTCTCTTCATTTAATGATGCCCTTAAATTGGTCTTAATAATACCATAACTCCTATTTTTTAAATAATATTGGAAAAATTACCCGAATTTTAATGAATCTCATTAAGCATCTAGTGGCAAAACCTGAAGCTGAGTCTTTGCGCGACTATACTATGGACGACTGTGATAGTATAGTACCACGAAAATACCATTTATAAATTAAACAATATATTATTATTTATTGTAGGGCACTTTATCCGAAGAAACATAATCAATTTTCTAGTTGTTTAAAATTGAAGTACATATATGTATACATTATAATGTTTTTATGAATAACTCTATTGCAAGCGTAGAAAAAATTTTTTAGAAAATAAAAATATATGGATATACCTACATAGATTTTGCGTGTTGATTTTGTTCATGTAGTACATTGTGAAAGTAAACTAGAAGTTTTTATAATTGTATGCTAATAAAAAAAATAACAAAAACAATATGTTCTATATGAATAGGCAACGATGAATCTATTAAAATACTCAAGTCTAAAATCACATTATTGTTGAATAAGCTTTATTATTAAATATAAAAATCGTAACATTAATAATTTAAAATTTTCACCTTTATTGTATTATAATATAGGTAGGTATACTATTACATTGTAAACATAAGCTGTTAAAAAAAAAATTTTGATATCGAAAAATTTGTATTTATGTTAAAATAATAATAATACATGTTAGTTAAAATTCAATATTTGGTAAGTAAGGTAAATTAGTATCTAAGTGGGCTGGAACTTAAAAATTTTCCCGGACCGAAATTCTCTCCCCAATCCGCCCGGCGGATGGAAGTGCTGATACCTACGTTGCTTGCAATATTCTGAACTCTGAGTGGTACTTTGATAACTGTTTACATCTTTATTTAAGTAACAATAAATTATAATACAATTTAAACTGACACTGCAAAACTTAAATGGTTCACTATCTTCAACACTAATCAAAAAGGTGTAGGTACATCGAATAACTAAATTCAAAATTAATTTATTAACAAACTCATCAAGAAATGTAAAGTTATCAAACTATAAAAAGCAAAAATAACATTTTGAAATTGTGTAAAAAAAACCCTTATATCTACTGATTTCTACGTTATTATTTATAAACTCATAACTGTACCTACGCGTCTGTACTATACAATCTCAATTATACTTCAAGGATACGAAAATACAATTCAATAAGAGGTTCTGTTGATGAACGGTTTATCCACTCACGTTCAGCAAGCCAAGACCAATTAAAATCCACTGTTATCACATTTACTTATTGTACCTAATTTTCATATAGATTGTAAATAATGTTTTAATTAAATAATAAAAATAAATAAAGTTATTAAATGGGATCTATATAGTTTCAACCATTAAAAGAATATATTAAAAAATTTAAATATAAATGTATCTATATTTTCTATTTAATTGTCGTTTTTATTATAGGCATAATAGATTGGTAGTCATCGAGATAAATCCATTTCATTAGGTACCTACTTATATTCCTAGTCTGATACTCTTATTGTTCTGGTATCGTACCTACAACCTACCCCATATTTAAATATTAATTATTTAATACAATAATACCTATGTAAATACGTTTGTGTTATTACAATAATTATTTCTAACTATTGAGATGTTACATATTTTTTGATGAGATCAGTTAGTTAACAAAATCGTGACCAGAATATGATATTCACAATTTTTTATTAGACTCGTTTGATAAGTAAAAATCAAATTCTAAAACTCATCAACTCGAAAGCTTAATTTTAACTAACAATACAATTGTGTATTACATTAGTAATTCAAGAACACTTCTTTCAAACATGTATTATAATTGGATATTAAAATAAATAGAAATACATTTATAAAACGTAGGTAATTAGTTAAAATTTTAGTTTTATTTAAATTTTAGAAAATATCCACTACAAATTACATGTGTTGTATTATGTCAAAAATATATAAATATTGCATAATAATATAATACTTCAATATTATAAACATACATACGATTACGATACTATCATATTTTTTATAAAATAATTAAATAATATTATAGAGAAATCTATAAAAAAGTTCGGTAAAAATTTCTTCTAAATGGTTAATTTAAGTTGTAGAATTTAATTTATAGATTTTCACCGAAAATTTTGATTCGAAATTGGCACTTATAATGGAATTTTATTAAGTACTATAAATTATAATAACTAGGTGTTTATTATACCTAAAACAGGTTGAAGAATATAATGCAAGTATAAAGTATAGGTAAGTAATATAGATCATACAGCAATTATTGATTGTGGAATTAATAGGTATGAACAAATTCTGAATAAAAAAATTATATTAGGTACTTATCATATCAGTTATAGTATAGTTATAAAATAATAGAGAAATCGTACTTAACTTGGGCATTGAAAAGTTGTATAATATTAGTCTAGACAACTAGACAAGCCGACCCATAAACTCAAGTGGTATTTTGACTGAAGTGTGCTTATGATAAGATTGTTAGGCAGTACCTATATTTTCAATATTTATAATTGGTACGTTAAATATATTTTTAATAACTTGAATACAAATTAATACAAAATATGTAATAAACAAAAATGTGATCCTTTATTGATCGTTAAGGTTTATAAGTTTTTATTTTTTATATATATAAATAAAAAATACATACCTACCAATATAATACAGGTAGGTACCGTACCTAAAATAAAACCTTTATGTGACTGTAATAATCCAATTTTACAAAAACAGAAGTACTTAATTCATTTTTTTAAATAGTTTTTCAGTAGAAAAAAAAATTAAAGATTATATACCTAATACCTATATGTGTGTTTAAAATTAATACGATTTCATTATTTAGTATGTACGCATAAATGTTAAAATGTGGAAGTGGGATGACTGATAAAAATATCTATAACAGTTTGACATCAAGTTCGTATACCTACTTTAATCAAATTATTTAAAGTAATCAAAATTACGAGTAATACGATACGTCTTTTAGTCATTGCACACCAGTCTACGTCAACCGTATCACAGTAACCATCGTTCGCTAATCGTGAAAAAATTATAATATTTCGTAAAACACTGTTGTTGTGGCTGTGCGTATATACCTACCATACAGTCTGATGATAAAAAAATAAATAATAGTTACGATTTTTAACACAGATTAGAAGTTGGACAATATAGCAATGTGCATGAGTAATATTTGTGTGTGTAAAATATATTATAATATTGTAAACACGATTATATTCATATTCATTATTCTATTATATTTAATAAAATCTGTTATAAGCTTATACTTACTATATAGTTCGATATAAATAAATTAATACAATTATGCCTTATATTTACCTACTAATTAGTACGAGTATGTATTTAGTCACTCATTGCATTAGTAATATCATGAGGTATTAAAGTGTGTTACATGCCTACTTACTTCTTACATAAATTAGAGATATTTATGATAGGTAGTAATTTATTATTTTATAGGTACATAATTTTATTATAATTAATTAATTAAACAAATACAAAAATTAGTTACAAAAAATACGTTTTAGCGTATTATTAAGAAATATTTTAAAATCGGTGTGTTTATATAATACAAAATATACTACGTAATCAGAGGCGGACTAAATTTCAGATCAGGTAATTTTTTTAATTAATGTCGAATATTTATTACAAATCAATTTAGTATTGTCGACAGTTGATGTCCAAGCAAATTATAGGTCAGACCACTGGAAATATCTCGATATTACAGTGTGACAGACCCCCCCCCTCAATACGTAGTACTATAGACCGTATATTGTATAAACACTATAAAATATAACATATATTTTATTAAATAAAATATTGAAGGTACAATATTACGTACATTGTACCTGGCTCGTATACATTTTAAGCTGTGTGTGCGCAAATTATTAAATTTTGAAAAATGTTCTCCATTCCAATGATTGAATCGATCATATTTCTTCTGTATGAAGACATTTTAGCCAGACAGAAGTAAAGTTAGCCGATTGTATAGTAAAGTCAAATAATAAACTACTATACAACCAACTACCTCACTCTTGTCAGCGTAGATATCCAAATAATATTTATATCCAATATAAAACCTGAAAATGATAATTCAGAATTATTTTTAAGAAATGTTTTATTTAAATAACTCATAATAATTAAGATCAATTTCATAAATTAATTTCAATCTTAAAAAATAATTAAATATATCAACTTTTATCAATTGATTCCATAGCATTGATATGAAATTAAAAATTGTATACATTTATTTTTGTTAATGTTAAAAATAACGCAAACCTAAAGGCTAGACTTGATAGCTAAATTAAAATGTAATATCTACTGAATAAAATAGAATAGTAAGTTATTAGGTAGGTACCTACATAATGTTTAATGTCATTTTATTTAAGCTTGTAATTTACATTAGGTAGGTATGTAATATAAATGAATATTCTACTTACATTAACAATTTGAATAAACATTTTTTGTTATGGTTTAAAGATCTTTGAATCATTTATAACAAAAAAGACAAAGGTTTAAAAGGTATGATAAGGTAGATATTTTAAAAATGATTTTAAATTAAGCTTTCTTTTTGAAATGGGTATAATGAAAGTCATACGCAAAACGTGTACCAGGTACACTGTACCTATATTTAACATTCATTACCCAAAAAAAGATGTATTTCTGTAATCTGTACCACTCATAGATCTATATTAAATTTTATATTTATTTGAAGTAACAATAGTGTATATAGGTACTTTATAACCTTGGAATCAAAACTCAATATTTAAGAAGAAGTCACTCTCGTCGTTATAGTGAAAAGTGGTTTCATAGACGATTCGCGTTTCTCAACATTTGTAGTATAGTTAGGTACCTAGTACTCAAAAAAAAAGTACTGTAAAAATTACAAATATTGTTAATTTAGTGTCCTGTGGTTAAATTATTAAGAAACTATAAGGTTGATTGATATTTATGTTAATGACAATTAATTATAATGTTTAACTTATAACTTTAAAAAAAATGAAAATATAATGCTTACGTAGGACACTACATAATATGTGTTAACCTAATTTGGCTACAATATGTGAAATGCGAATTGCGATGTTGCAATTAACTTTGTACGTGATAGACGGTGATAACTATTATCTGATAACACAATATGTGACGCTGACATCCTCTTAAAAAACACTGATAAATAGTATGAAGTATTATATAGACTTATATTTGACAACTAAATTATAATATTAATATTATGTTATAAAATGTATGAAATGTATGGAAATTGTTTAATGTTATCTTTGGGAATTATATAGGTTGTTATATTTAACCTGAATACTTTTTTTTTATAAACAGATAAACAGTTCTCAATGTTTGCATATAAGTTCATTTCATTATAATATATTACGAAAAAGCAGTCGTACGACTAGTTACCAAGTCGTAGTTGTATAATTATTGCAGACTATTGATTATTATATGGTTATATGATACTATAATATTCAGTTTATTTAATAATAATTATAATCATAATTCTCTATTAAAATATTCCTAATATTTTATAAGCACATTTTATTTTATTTATTTCTTCTAAATTTTAGTAAATCTAATAAATTCTTTGTTTAAGCCATGCACTTTTTATAATAGATGAGTGCACTGAGTGGCTGTATCCTCTAGAAACGAACTTGTGATACTAAACTTTGCGACACAAGTTCGGATCTACGGGTCGTAGCAACTCAGTTTTCACATTTTTCTCATTTTTAAATCAAAATAATCATCATTAATTACAGTCACATTTTTAAAAGTTAAATTAATAGTTTAAGGTAAAATGAAATGTATCTAGTCAGAAAAATCTTTATTATACCTATAAGTGGTTAAACTTGAATTTTTGCATAAGAGTTATTTGGCAAATATCCAATAATTATTCAAGGTCGATTATTTTTTGCTTTAACGAATAAAAATTTTTGATTAGGTACAGTTGTACTATTATTACTATTTAATCCAAAAAAATATTATAAATACAATAAATTTAGGTATTTTAGTCAACATTTTGTACGTATTATGAAATATACCTAACTTATATAAGTGTATATAGCATAACCCTACGCATATATTTTATAAAAGGTTGGATTACAATTGTTGCTATTCAAAGCATATACCTAATAAAAGTATTACTAGTATTGGTACTTATTAGATGCCAAGAAAGTCTAATAATATTTTGTTTCTACTTCTCAAAATTTGTCGTCTATTAACGGATGTAAATACCTTATATTTATGAAAATTATTATTGAACTGTCTCATTAAATTTGTTTAATATAAAAGTATAAAACAGTTTATATCAAATTGGTTCGAATTTTATTAGGTAGGCAAGTTGGTGCGAAGCCACTAAATACCTAACAGTATATCCATGATAATAATTTTCAAATAAAGTATATAACAAATAAATATTATATAGCATTTACAGATAATATATTTAATTTCCTTACTATATAGTGTATAAAAAAAATGTACGAATTTAATTAAAACCTTTGGCTTTTGATTAAAAAATCCTCTAGGGATAGTAATTGATACGGAATGTTAAAAAATGTTATCAATAGCTTATTCTAAACGTAGATTTAAAAGGGCAGCGTAATAATGCATACTAGGTTTTATGCCACTCAACCATTGCCGTTAAAAAACGCAACAGATCTATAAACATCATCTGGCATTCGAATCGCAATATTCTATTTTTGTAAAGCCGTCCACAATGCATATTATTCAGTTAAGTAGAATTTAAAATGGTCTACTCAAGACAGTTCTTCCACAATATAATTATTAATCTTACAATTTAATTGTATTTTATAATTATTATAAGGATTATATTTATATTATATCATATGTAATAAAAATTAAACCATAATTATAAAAGATAGTAGATTTTTAAATATAATATATAAAAGTTGTTGATAGTAATAATTTATAGAAATTCGTATTTAAAATTGTTAATTTATGTTTTATATTCTTATTGAATCTAAATTTATTAGAAATAAATTTTAAACATTATAGTAATATAAATATATTAGGCTACATATCCTATTATTAATAATTTGTTAAATAAAATATGTAAAATAATTTTCTTTTTATTAGTAATAAATACAAATGTTTTATTAATAAATATATAGTTAATTTTAAATTTTAATAGTTAGTCAAATTGTATAAATTGCATTACGAAAAATTTGTAAAGGTTAAGCACGGAGTTGAAATATTATTAATTAATCGATGTGTTTGTACCTATTGCGTACAATGATTAAAAATGAGAAATAAAGTATAAAGTAATTATTTTCAAATATTTTTCTGAATGCTAGGTACTTATACTACTAATTTTTCTTTTTTAAATAACCACTTTCTATTTACTTTCAACAAGAAATTTTTGCTAATTTTAAACATTATAAATTATGATTGTAAGCGTGGGTAAATCACGCAAGAACAAAGAAATCCAATTTTTTTTTTACTGAGGGGAAAAATTCTATACTCAACGCAAAGGGGGAAAAAATTGTAAGAGAAAAAAACAATAATAGTGCATATTGCATTATTGCATATTCGTCTCCATTTTAAACATAATATGTTTTTGTGTGCAAACTTTTCCATATTATTGTATTGTAGGCAAGTACACGCTGTATTATAATATTACGTGGCCATAAGTACCTATACCTATATCATACTATACAGTGCATTGTTTTTAATCTTTTGTTTTCGGATCGCCATCGCGTCCGATTATAAAATTATTATTATGAATAATATTAATATAAACATATTGTTATTGCGCAACGGAACACTATACGAAACACATTGTTATCCGCCCAAGATGGATCATATCATTTTATACTTTACAGTAGGGTACCTATATTTATAACGCTGCAATAATATTATACGTCATTATTATAATATCGTACCTAAGCAATAATATTATAAGTTATAACGTCCGATTCGTAAAAACGCCGATGATAAGCAGTAGGTACTGCACTTGCGCGCGTGCTTCCGGTTTGCGCAGCAGTTCTCAGTCGTACCTATATACCTGATAATAATTATAATAATATGTTCGTACCATGCACATGATATTATTGTACACGTGTATAATAGTCATAGCGCAGCGTGTTACTGACCTACGTCTCTGTTTTATTCATTGTCATTTGTTTCGCACGCAAACGTATCCGGACGGAATGCGAAAAGCGAATTTGAAATTTCGTCTGGAACCGGCAAGGCGCGCACTCGTGCGTGCATGCATGCGGCGAGTGTGTGTTATTGTCGTTTGTGTTTGTGGGTGTGTGTGTGTGTGTGCGCGCGATCGATAAAACGTTATGATGATATTATACCCACGACTATTATTTTATGGGTAGGTACGCGATAAATATTATTAAAACGGTAAACTCTCCAAGTACGTTTTTCTGACAGTGGGTGTTGTACAACACAAAAGACAATGGGCGGTTGGCTCTTTAAGACATTTTGTATAAGTATAATAGGAAATAGCGCAATACGGTCGTTTTTTTCACAAGGTAAATTGGAAATGTATGAGGGATCGACACTGATTTTGAACCCTGACAATATACCCAAAATATGCATTTTTAAATTAAAAACAAGAAATTATATATTAATTTTTTGTTTAAACACACCAAACATTGAAATCTGAAAGTGAAATGCGAATACATCGGCGTACTACTTATTATAATTTATAGGTACCCGTGTGGCCGTGTATCAATCATATTTTGTGCCATGTACAATTATCTATCTATAAACAAAATTATTAAAAGTAAGATTAATCGGCTATCCAGGAAAAACATGTATCCGCGAACCGTTAATAAATATTATTATTTTATTATGATAAAAATTAAAAATAATATATTATTAATATAAATATAAATTATTTGTTAATACTTCAATTTTTTTATTTGTCAGTCAATTGACTGAACACATTTAAAAAAATATATTAAATATAAAGTTACCTATATTGTACGAATTTTTCTTATAACCGGGGCTATCCTGAATTGTTATCCTGGACACGCCTCTGGATCGACAATAGTCGACGAACGCGCGCGGGATGAGGACGAAAATCGTGAAAAGGTCATTGACGCGGCCGGCAGACAGCAAGCGAAAACAACGGAAATTGTAACTTTCGTCGTCGTTGTAACTATATATTAGGTACCTAACTAATATTAATGTGATGAGTGTTATTATTATTATATCGCTACGTCGTTGGTGGTAGGTGGGGACGACTTCGATGGTGTGTGCAAGAATATAATATATGTATAAGATAGGTTGTTAACCTTGAATGCATTTTAGATACATAATATTATATACCTACGTCGTTGTCTCCACAAGGTTGCGTCGTCGCCCAATGACAATGTATTTTAGCGCGCGCCGTACAGGTCTTTCTCGAGAGTTACTGACCTATGTCTACATCATTATCGTTGTAATAAACTTAACACTCACGCCACGCACACGCACGCGACGAACGTTGCACAGGCACACTTGTGTATTATGATATTATTATTATTATAACTATTATATATCGTTATTAACACACATGTCTTACACATTATACACATATTATATTATATTTATATATCTTAATATTTCATACAAGTTATAAATCATAATTATAAATTATGTACCTATAACTAATCGAAAAGTTATAGTCATTGAAATTCTATACAAGACTTACCGAATTGTCTCCGCTTGAAATATTCAGCATTGTATATTATGTGCTGCCGCGGTTCTCCGAGACAGATGCGGCATGTGAAACAAAGAACGTACATCATATAGTAATACGTACTACTCAAGTCATATAACATGCAGCGCAGATGGGACGTGGATTGCGAAATTCACGCGTCTTGACCCACCTCAACTTGAATGGGAAGTGTATAATAATAAAAGAAACGAGCGTACCTACCCCAACCCGTAGTCGACGAGTCCTTCACCCCTTTGACACCGCGCCCAGATGGGGGGGGGGCGCGTTCGCGGTGGATGACCGGCCAGACTCGGGGGCCGTTGAACTCTCACCCCAAGCGCGCGCCAGCCATAACCTAGACAACGCCGCCGTCGCCGCCGCCACCGTCGCCGCCAACACCGCCACCGCTACTACTGCCGCTGCCGCTAAAGCTCAAAACCAAAATGTTAACCACGGGCGGCGATAAAAAATAATCGGGGCCGGACGGTTATTTTTTACGGCAAAAAAAGTATACACACTCATAAAGGAAACCGTAAACAATACCATAGATACCTATTATACTATTTTGTATGCAAAAATGATCGTACCTGATATCTCCGCAATAGCTGATCGCCACATTGAAATTATGATTTCCGATCGTCCGCTGATTGGCCGTCTCTCATCGTCCTGTGTCGACTTTTGGCAGCCGTCTGCCGGGTGGTCATCATCGTCGGCAAGGAATGGAGGAAAAAAAACGGAAAAAGTTTAAAAAATAATTCCGTTCCGATACCGGGGACATGTATAAACAAATTCCGTAAAAATTGTATTAACTCGGAAAGAAAGAAAGGAAGGAAAAAAATCATCGCATACACGATCTTCCGGTCGGTAGAAGCTGAGAAATATTATTGTGGTGGAGAGCTGCTTGCTTGTTGGCGCAACGGAGGATGAGTTGCGAACGTCATTAAAGTGCATTGACACTGACCTGCCTCAATCGGGACCGAGTTAAGGCCAGACGGTAGAATGCGTTAGTCGCGCATGCGCTCCCCGCCGGTTACACACCGCGCAACAATATTATTACGGTCTGGTCCGTCTGGCAGCCGCCCGTCCGACTGGTGTAACTTTACGTTTTAGCACGCCAATACGCCATGTACCTAACCTATACTACTGTAGCACTGTGCATGTACCATAATAATAATAAAATACAATAACTTATCGCACAATTTGCGGACTAACGTAATGCGTAATGTGTATAAATAAATTTATCATCATTATTATTATAATATTATAATGTGTACGTGCCTCTGCCCTCTATAATATTATTGTTTTATAATATTATCTTATATTATGTGGGTAACTACATGTGATAATATAGCTATAATATTATGTCTACTAAATTAATAGCAGATGCGTATAGACAGATTTCTATAGCGTCAGATACATTTTTATCTATAGACTATAATAAGTATATAAACTGTATAGGAGGTTGCATATAGAGCACCAAATGGCCCAACAGAATATTATGTTCTGAGTGGAGTGATGGATGTATTTTATTGCTTATAGACAACTTGAGCATAATATTGACTATTTAGTAGGTAGGTACTGTATACATGTCAACGAATTATTCTCAAAAATGCATAAACTGTAGGTGGTGTTTTAGCAGGACTTAACGCACATATAGATCGATTATTTCATAGAACAAAAAATAGTATAATATAAAATGTAATCATCTAAAGGAAATTTAAAACGTATATTGTTTGTTACCAGTACAAATCAATCAAGTTGTTATAGACAATAGTAATAATAAAAAAAATTAAGAAAAGTAGTATTGGCCAGTATTTGGTAAGTTATTATAGTGCAGTACAGAATTTTGTTAAAATTCATAGGTAGTTAATAATTATGTATTATGCATAATAATATTATTATAATGTGCATTTGCAACGAGGAGTAGGAGGCATGAATATGAGGTGATGGCCTCGACGAATTCACGAATTTTAGCACTTCCGAAAATGATTTTTCTACAAAACCAATGCCCTAACACAAACACAAACACAAAATAAAATTCTTGGCTGAGGCTACGATGCCGCCCTTCCCTGTTAGCTACGTCGCAAATTGCGTTCGCCCGGCGAGAACAACAACCCGGCGTGGCGTCCCGGCCGGTTCAATATGTTATGCATATATTATTATACTCGAATTGCTTTTACCTACGCTATATTTGTTCACGTGGCATTATTAAAATAATGAAAACTCAAGGACGGATTAAAGGGGAGGAAAATGGGCGATTACCTAAAATAATCCAAGAAAAATTTGTCCAAAAATGTAAAAGATAAAATTTAAATCAAATCAAATATAATAATATAATATAATATAACATAGGTAACAATGTTTTTAAAATAAAATAAAACAATAGTTACTTGTTTTCCCTTTAATTCAGTTTTAAGTTTTTCTATTGTAGGGAGGACGGAGGTGTGTACCAAATATTGCACTATAGATTATCAATATTATGATCCAGGCGCGGATCCAGAAGATTTTAACAGGGGGTGCTCAAAAAAAAAGGTGGGCAAGTGGATGTCACTCTGCTTTACAGTAGGTTACAATTGGATCACTGTATAGTCTGTAATGGATGATGTTAAATTTGAATTCAATGATACAATATCATTGTATAAGAAAAACGGTTCTGAGCGTTTAAAATTTAAAATGTCCGTAAACAGCTCATAACGCTTCAAAATATTTTGTACATTTTATCAAGTATGGGAATTGATAAGATGTTATAATATATGATGTAAATTTTAGGTATATCTACAAGTATTCGTATTTTAATTACAAGAAAATAAGAAAATCGCTACATGCCTACTCATGCCTACTTGAGAAATCGAGAGAATACACAACGCCGTAAAAATTTAATTTAACTTTCCGGTAGATATTTTTTTTTTGATAAAGGTAGACATAGGTACTAATGAGGAATCTTGTATTAAATTTTCTAATTTTAGATTCACAAATAAAAGTTTTTATGAATTTCTAACTCAAAATAATTTGCACATTTTCGTGATTTTTATGTATTTTGACAACATTTGAACTTTAAATGCTTATAAGAAAAAATTGTGACTGCATTTTTAATATTTTTCAACTGTAACAATATATAATACGTTTTCAAACTTTAAAATATTATTGACATTCATAGAAAAAAAGGTGGGTAAGTGTATGTCGCTCTGCTGTACAGTAGGTTACAAGTGGGTCACTGTATAATGGATAGTATTAAATTTGAATTCAATGATATAATATCACTGGATAAGAAAAACGATTCTGAGTGAAGACGGTTTGTCAGTCTAGGTATTAGACATACCTATTATAGTTATACTTATCTATAGTATTAAAAAAAAATTGACCTATAATAGGTATTAATAATAAATTCCAAATTAACCATATCACAATATCAATCAAGTAACGCGTTATATACATCAACAACAAACCGTTGTACTATCATAGATATATAATAGTATACTTTAGAAGTTTCAAGTAACCACAAATAATATTATACAATCATTACAATCACAACAAAATAACTAAAATAGTTATTCCAGGTTTTTTAATATGTAATTTCGTCTAAGTTGAAAATTAAAATGACTATAAAAATAAACTGTAATTATGTATTTCTTAGAATTTTTGGCAACATAATTAAATATTTACGTGGAATCTTGTTTTAAATTTTCAAGCCTTAGATATAAAAGTTGAACATTTTATAAATTTTTAACTACAAAATAATTATTCAATTTTAAATTTGATAAATTTTGTCAACATTTTAACTTAAATGCTTATAAAAAAAAATTGTGCCGTAAACATTTTTAATATTTTCAACTGCTATTGTAACAATA
>NC_042493.1:70437837-70443686 GCF_005508785.2 Acyrthosiphon pisum | reverse complement strand
TCAGTAAGTTTTCATGTATCTGCAGTTATTCGTTTTTGAATTACAACAAAATAAGGAAATCGCTACATGAGAAATCGAGTGAATATCCAATGTTGTAAAAATTTGAATTTCAAACGATCATAAAAATTTAATTTGACTTTCTTATAGATATTTTTCGTTTGATAAAGGTAGATAATCTCATAAGGAATCTTGTATTACATTTTCATATCTTAGATTTAAAAAGAAAAATTTTTATGAATTTCTAACTCGAAATAATTTGCAAATTTTCGTGATTTTTCCATATTTTGTCATTTTTTGAACTTTAAATGCTTATAAAAAAAAACTGTGACTAACGATTTTTAATATTTTTCATCTTCCTTTGAAACAATATACTAGGAGCCTTCTATTTAAATTTTCAAGCTTTTTTATCCAACAATTAAAATTTTATTGATATTTTTAGAAAAAAAACTAAAAAAAAATGGAAAATGAAAATGTCCATAAAGAGCTCAAAATAAATCAAAATATTTTGAAAATGTTATGGTGTATAGAAAATGCTAAGATAAACATTCAGTCAAAATTTCATATATCTACGGTCATTTTTTTTAAAGTTACACCAAAAAACAAAATGGATTTTCTCGAAAACAGATTTTGCGTAAAAATTCCCGTTTTTCCTTAATTTTTCTTTTGTTTTTCACGGCGCTTTTGAAAACTATTGGAAAAATTTTACTTTTGACCCCCCAAAGTACCAACTAGATTCACTTTCCTATCAGAAAAGGTACTGTTGAAGAAAATCCAAGCACTTTTACTGTCCTAAAACGTGATGACACACAAAAATAAAAAAAAAATAAAAAAACACACATCATTGTAAAATCAATACATTCATCGTTCCACTCAGAATCTAAAATACTTATAAAATTGGAAACTAAAAATGTTCAAAACAAATCAAAATATTTCGAAAATTTTATCGTGTATAGAAAATGCTAATATAAACATTCTTAGTGAACATTTCATGTATCTGTTTATTTGTTTTAGAGTTACACCAAAAACCAGAATTGATTTCGTCGAAAACAGATTTTTTAAATTCCCGTTTTCCTTAATTTTTATTTTATTTTTCCCGGCACTTTTAAAACTATTGCAATTTTAAATTTTGACCTTCTGAATGAACCAACTAGATTCACTTTCCCATCGATTGAGATACTGTTGAAGAAAATCGAAGCAATTGTGCTGCCCTAAATACGGTGATGACAGAACCAAGAAAAATTTAAAAAAAAACATCATCTACCATCGCTCCGATCAGATTTAAAAAAAACCGTTTCGCCTTTATATTTTAGATTATTATACAAATTTATTTTATTAGTGGCTTAGACGACAGGGGGTGCCCGAGCACCCATAGCCCCCCCTGAATCCGCGCCTGATATTATCATTGCAACAATAAATTAATCTTTACGATTTCGTATAGAAAAAAAGTGGATACCGCAATAATCATAAATAAACCAAATGACAGACACACAATGAAATTAATATTTTATAGAATAGTACCTACAACAGTAATATATATTTAAATTTAATTAATTTTTTTTTATTATCCACAATATAAGCTATAAATGTTACGATGATTGTCATCAGTTATACCATTGAATATAAATACTTTAATACTAGTATTTATAATCAATGTATTTACGCATAGGATGTATAATATTATTATCTGAAAATATAATATTATGTTACCAATAATATATTTTAGCACAGTGCGTAAACCGATATAATACCAATAAGTAAATGGCATAAAAACCCCTACTCTACAGGCGTTTAGTTTGAAACTGTAAACGTATAAGCACAAATAAACAGCCCATCTTTATTTTTACAGTAAAGGTGCCTACCTATATATTATATTGCTATATCCTCAAAAGAATGTCAGCGCATTATTTGTATTCTCTCTCTCGCCCACGCGCATCGTGAGATATTTCAGAAGAACCAACTTTGTGTGGTTAGCTTTAATAATAGAGTGAATTTACCCATGATCAAATTTAAAGTTAAGAACATTATCTATGTTTTCACGTTAGATTTATTAAGATATATCAATTATCAAGCAAATTGTGAGTACCTATGTAAAATGTTACAGTTAAAAAATGCTCATATATCATATATATTATTAAAATGAAAATATTATTAAAAGAAGCCAATGTACGCACAATTAATGTTCTTAACTTATAGTTCGATGATAAATCATTGTAATTCATTTTAAGCTAACAATACAAGGTTCTCTACAGAACTCAAATTTGCCGTGTTGCGCGTGGGTCAGAGAGAGAAAACAATTTATAGTGAGCTGACATTCTCCCGAGCAGGCTAGTATAAGATACCTAGTATATAAAAGATTTTAGACGTTTTAGGCATAACTGTACGTAACAGCCAACAGGATGACAACGACGACGACGACGACGAAAGAAAGAATAATATTTTCAAATATTGCCGTCAAATATTGACCTATAGGTATCGCCATTTGTAGTGAGTAACGACAACTAACGATATTATATTATGACCGTCATGTGATAATATCATAGACGGTTGCAGTGCGAAATCGGCGCACACGGTTCGTTCGGTTTGGTCGGGCTGCGGTGTACACGGTGCGCACTCTGCGAAACGCGCAAGCGGCTGCCATCACGCGACGAGTGGGAATCGACCGTCAAAAAGTGCGGAAAGGTCGTTGACACGAACACGTCGGCCAGCGCCGCCGCCGTCGCCGCCGCCGCAGCCTTCGGCATTCTCGTTTTATATTTTGCGCACAGCGTTATGTAATAAAACGCGTACGAACGACCGGCCATTTTGCGCGTTACAAAATGCCATCCATTTTTATTTTTTTTTTTTATTATTATTTTTATTTCCTTTTCTCCGATCCGACGAACCACACCTTGTGCCTGTTCCGTCGTCGGTTTATTATATCGCTCGGAACGACCACGACGAAGACGACGACGACGACCGCGACGATATTATATTATTATTTTCAACTGTAATTTTGCAATGTAATATTATTGCCTTACCATAGCCACAACACACCATATATTAAGTTTTTACCGAATGCGTCTCTCGGGCGGATTTATTATTGTACAGCTATAATATTGTAATACCTCAATACCCCTACGGAGTAGACATTATTATTATCATCTCCCTCGGACTTATAATAATATTAACTTTTGTATTCGACATTGACTTTGACCCTCGCCCCTCCCTAGTTGTCCCCTAATTGAATCGACTAGACATCTACAACAGACGATCGAAACGATATTGACCGATAAATATTATTATAAAATAATAATATATCTACGGTAATATTATATGAGCGGTTTTTATCATTATTAAAGTTTGACAAAGCGTTTTGCAACCGATCGATCGAGATATTTTTTCGTTTCATTTCAAGGACAAACGACGCGGTTTCGTTTTTTTTTTTTTGTCGAGAGCTGTTCTACCAAAGTATAATAACCTTGTTATTCGGCGCAACCATAAAATATAATTTATATAAATTATTTTATTGCATATTATATGCGGTGCAGCGCTGATACGATATTATTAAATTATTGCCAATATAATATTATAATATTTAATTTAATATGTCACTGGTTTTTTTCCCTATTCATTATGTTGGCTTATTAGTTCTTCTCCTATATCGTATTCAGCTCGCAAAAAGTTTTTTACTCATTTATTATCTATATAATGTTACGACGTGGTTTTCACATGATAGGTACCAATGGCAGAAAAAAAAAATAATTTTTACATGTTAAAAACCACAGTAATACATATTCATTTGTGAAAATAACGTGCAGTCTGTATCGTTATATAATTGTATAATTGTAAGTATTAGGTTTACATATACTTGGGTATACCAATTATTTTACTCCAAATCGAGTAAACTATAGTATTATTTTGCATTACGCCTTTGTTTCATGAAAATACATGTTTGATAATTGCATAAGTTAATTATTTTGAACATTACACTTGAAAAATGATTAGATATCAATGTTTTTAATGATGTATAGGTGTTTTAATTAATGAGCTATCGTAATTTCTATTACGATAATTTATTAAAATATACTATTATAAGTTCTACCTAACTAAATTATTTTTAGTTTAATCATTTTCGCAATCATTTTAAATTGTCTTTCATCAACTTTAATTGTCATTTGCGAAATTAAAATAGTAGTCGATGTCATTGCATACTATTGATTAAATTGAATGCGTTCGTGTGCGTTGTTAAATTGTTATATTGTTCGGTTTTGGCATCGTTTTTGTTCATTTCCATAAACAAACTAAATAATACTATACTCAGCATTTATTCATGCATCTACATTCTACACATATGCATTTACAAACGATACTATTTATTATTTTATATAGCCATCATATAGGTACATAGTTTTTAATTGTAAATTTCCGCTTTTAATTTATACATCTAAACACGATGTACATAAATTAAAGCAGCCGGTAGGCGGTATTCATTTGTCAATTGTATATTATATTGAACAAAACAAACTGTGACTAAATTTAGTATTTAAATTAACGATGCTCCAGAGATAATAGATCGAACCAATTCTGAATGTCTATTTCCTCGTAAGTATATTTTTCCTAAATTTGAATATTTTGTACAACTGTACGAAAGAAAATCGTAGACTTGTAACAATAGGTACTTATAAGGTAGGTACCTATACCGATGATTGAAATTTAATACTTTTAATACTTTTTTTCTGAAGGATATCTATTATTATTTATTATTAATAATAAACCAAAAAAAAAAAACACAATATTCACTTGGATTTTATACTGTTTTAAACTTATGTTTTATTCGTTTTAAGCAATGAACAAAACGTTTAAAGCAAATGTTTTAAATTCATGTTGAAAACACATTGTTTAAAAGTTAAAACATTGTGTTTTAAACATAACAACCCTGAAGTCTGTTGTATATATAGTAGGAGTCAAGTTACTTCGTCCTTGAATAGGTCACTGTAATGGATATGTTAAATTAAAATTAAATTATAAATAATTTCACACAAAAAACGATTTTGAGCGGGGACGGTCTGTCAATCTGTATAATTATCAAGTATATAGTAATTTATTTTTACTTTTAGTAATATGGTACCTAGGTTGAATTAATTTTTACTAAAACATTTCATTTATTATTCTATTAAGGGGATTCGATACCGTGATTTTCTGTTTTTGTCTAACACACGTGCAACATAGTATTTTAGACGTGTTTTTTGCCAAACATTCCAATTGATCTAATGAAGCGATAATAATTCTGAAAAGAGATTTAAATTAGTCGTCAAGTCTACTTGAAATCGACTTTCCCACATTTTTGATATTATCACCCAAATTTCTAAACATATCATTATAAAAAAAGGTGGGTAAGTGGATGTCGCTCTGCTGTACAGTAGGTTAGAAGTGGGTCACTGTATAATGGACAGTATTAAATTTGAATTCAATGATATAATATCACTGTATAAGAAAAACGATTCTGAGCGGAGACGGTATATCAGTCTATGTATTAGACATATATATACTTATCTATGGTATTAAAAAAAAATTGACCTATAATAGGTACCTATAATAAATTCCAAATTAATCATATCATAATATCTATTAGGTACTTATAAGTTATAACGCGTTATACATCAACAAAAAACCGTGGCAAAATCATAGATATATAATAGTATACTTTAGAAGTTTCAAGTACCCACGAATAATATTATACAATCACAACAAAATAACTAAAATAGTTATCCTAGGTTTTTAATATGTAATTTCGTCCAAATTTGTACTTAAAATGACTATAAAAATAAACTGTGTAAATGTATTTTTTAGATTTTTTTGATAACAGAATT
>NC_042493.1:70436282-70437787 GCF_005508785.2 Acyrthosiphon pisum | reverse complement strand
CTCATCCGAAATTCGATTTTCATGTATCAAAATATTAAGAAAAATATTCTGATTTGGAATATAAAATTAAAACCCAATGCTGTCATTCAAAAAATTAAAAAACTTAAAAAATTATAAGGATAAAAAATATTTAAAAATATAATTTTTTAAGAAAAACATTGTTTTATAAGCGACTTGAAACTATGTAAAAAAATATTTTCAAAAAAATGTACATTTTCTGAAATAATGAGTGTTCTATGATAAAAGAATCACCCGGTATACCAATAATAAATAATGCATAAATCATTTCGTGAAACTCATCTTATCTTATCTTATCTTATCACTAGTCGGAATAACTTTGTATTTCAAGTAACGTGTACCAGTAAACCAAATATATTATTTTATATATTATATTATTCAATAATTATAACTTCTATAGTTATCTAATAAATATCATAACTTATACTCACCTCTCCCATAAAATAAAACCATCATGAACCAGGGTAGGTAAAGTGTGTTGAGGATTTTGCTATAAGATAACAATGATTATAATTAACACCGTACAGCGTAGGTACTTACAATACAATATAATAATAAACGTTTTTCTAAAACTTACCTTGACAAATCCTGGTGTCATATGATCATTCTTGAAGAGATCCATAAATATCAAATTAAATTCCAAACCCAAAGCTTTGGCAGTCAGTAAAACGGATCTGCATGGCGGGCTGCCAGGAGTGTAGTACAAGTTCAACTTATTTCTACAATAACATTTAAAAACATACTATTATAATGATATCCTTGTATTGGAATATCGAGTAGGTACTTATAATACGAAATCCTTGACATGGATCCTGTATCCATCGCAGACGAAGTACTAGAGGCTCTCCACTGTGTTATCCCCGATCAGAACGACCCCGCTCCAAATCTGAGCGTGATACAATAGGAGATGTGCGGATCTGGCCTACTCACTTCGAAAACAAATCGTGTCATCGAAAATCTGATGACTCGCCGCCTCATTGATAACGAGAATTCCTGTAGGGTGGATTATGTGCTGAGTCCGCCCCAAGACTCATCTTTCAGAGAGATGTATCAGATGCAAGATGATTGGCCATAACTCGAGGAGCTGCAAAGCCCTAGACAAGACAGGCGCCTTTTGAAGATGTGGAGAAATTGGGCACGTGATTAAGGAATGCAAAAAGGCACAATCTCAGAAGATGCTGACATTATACACAGTTCTGGTCACTCAAATGTTTTTCGTGGTACACTATCGTATATATTTGCTACTATTCTCCAACTGTCCAATATGAGAGTTCACTATGTTTCTTGACGACCTTCACCGTTCCTTCCGTCTTTAAGCCCGGAAGGGCGTAATCCTGGCGGGTAACTTTAACGTGAAGAACAGTATCTGGGAATTCAAAACAAATGACAGAATAGGGGAACTCAAGCCACAACCTCCTCGTTGCCAACACCGGCAATACTTCCACCTTCCAAAAGGGGCAACGCCAACTGGATCATAGACTTTACCT
>NC_042493.1:70393536-70436182 GCF_005508785.2 Acyrthosiphon pisum | reverse complement strand
TATTTATCTATGTATATATCACTATATGCATGATACTACCCCCCTTCTCCAATAGAGGAGACATGTGCGGTCTTCACTCCCAGTGGAGTGGGACCTAGTTGGAAACCGGATGACGCAATCGGACGACAGCACGGGAAAATGGTGACTGCGTAGAATCACACACATTTTTTGCACTTTGCTATGAATCAAACCGATGACTGTGTGAGTCGTAGTCAACTGTGTGACCACTGCGCCACTCCGGCCCCAAGGGGATATACAGGATATGAAAAAAAAAAATAATAAACACCATTGTAATTTGTTTTGGTTAATATAACGTAAGTAAAAACAGGTTTTCGTGGCATGGACAGGTGGCGTACCTAGGCCTCTCTCTTCGGACACCGCGACTGCCCAAAGAAAAATGCCACCCGTGGCCGAGTTCGAACCTGGCGACGGTGCGTGTCGCAACCAACGCCTAAGTCCGCTCGGCCCTCCATCTCCTATCTATAGGTATTGCATTAGTATATTTTTTATCTTATATTTTTAAAAATAATAATAAACGGTAAGAAACGTAGCAGTACGCTATTCGATATTTTCCACTTTGAAGAAAATTAATGATTCATAAATATGTTAATAAGTAACCATGGCAAAAAAACGTTAAGCAAAATCGGTTAATCAGAAAATCAAAATATCTATACCAAGCCCAAAAACATGTTCAATTTAATTAAAAACAATTTTTAGAATTTTTTTTTTCATTTGTTAGTTTTTTTCAATATCTATTATTTAGTTTTATACAAATTAAATTATCGGTAAAAAATGCAATGTTTTATTTAACTACCAGCTATGTGAACAAAATTATTAAACTTTCACAAACTAAAATAATTTCTTTAATAAATTCTCAATTGGAGAAATTTTCAACACCCGTAAAAAATGTTGACGATTTCCTTGCAGAGAAACGAAAGCTATAATGACTGATAAAGAATTAGTCAGAGTAAGAGAGTTTCTATTATTAAAGATCATTTAAAATCCACTAAACAAAAAAAGTAGAATTTGATAATATTTTAAGTGATAAAATAATTAGGTAGGTATACCGGAATTGGTGCATAGACAAATCACTTATACCAGGCAAACAAATTTATATTATATTCCATTTACCCGAAGGCCGCGAAACATAATTTACTAAATGTTAAGTCATTAAGTGATAGTACGCGTATATGACATACATATTATTAATATGTTTTTAAATAATGATAATATATAATCTGCGCAAGATCGCCTAATAAAGAATAGTATATTATCGATATGTAGCTACCTATCTCCAATGGATTTGACCCAAAGCGAAGTGAAATCTGTCTTGAAAATCAACACTTTTCTTCCACCTATAACTAAATACAAGGTTGAACTTTACTCTTCATCAAGAGCTTTTCATTGTAATTTTGATGCTACATTACTAAAACTAACTATACTGTTTATTTATGGGATATTATGCCATTTAATTATTAATGAACTAAGAATAAATAAATAGGTCTCTAATATGTATATAAAGTAGTCTATTAAATTATAAATATAAAGAGTATCTAGGTATTTAATTGTAATTTGTGTATTTTCATCAAAACTGGAAATAAAGATAGATATAAACTGAAAAGGTTCAAAAAACAAAATAAGAAAAAGAGAAAAAATCAAGTACTCTTAAACGCTGTTAATATATTTTAATTGTCTTAAGCTATTAACTTTTTTATTATTTTTAATTAAATAATTGATAAAATTATTCAACTTTAGCTCGTATAATCAGACAAATAGACTATAATAGATATTTCATTTTTACAGTTTCTAACAACATATTTTCAATATTTTATTATATATTTATACAAATATTTTTCTTACGTAGACACTATTCTAAGTTGAGTTTAAGTATAGGTACATAATTTACCTACTTCAATCAAAAACGCTTTTTTATCTTAGGATTTATTCATGCGAAAATGATCGTTAATAAAATATGTTTATCTAGGTAATTATATTTATTTTTAATCAATATTCAATAATCATAAGAATATTAATCTTATATATATTACCTACTAATTACATATTTACACATTAATATTTGATTCAAGGTGGCCATTCATTTTTATAATTTACTTTTGTACATATTTGCTCATCTCGATTATCTAAAACTTCATGTTTTGAAATATTACAAATAATATTATTAAAATTAAATTATGCTTATTAGTTATTAGTGTTATTATTAACTCAATCGTTTTAGTATTTTTAAGTTTGATACGCAGTACAGCTACATATAGTTCAGTTATATTCAGTTAACTGTTCAATTCCCAATTATTTATTGCCAAATTAACTATTTAATTATTCATTTGACGTATATATTACAAATAATATGTCAAGGTACAAAGTTTAAAGCAAAATTTAAATTTCCAAATGTTCATTGGTATGACACTTAATATTATTTAAATTAACTACCTAAAAACATATTTATAATTTTATAAGAAACTTAAAATCATTTTCAGACTTCCTATAGGTACTCGTGTTTTTTTAATATTTTTTTATAGTGAATTTGACTAATGGCCATGAGGTGCTGTCTTTATTTTTAATTGTTATTTCTGATCGGTTTATCAGTGTCTATAGGTATAATATATTATGTACCTAATTAATATAAAAAATAATTATCTATAACTCTAAAGTCAAAGACTAATCATGGTACAGAGATAATAATTATAACTAACTTACTTGCCAAATAAACAAGGTGAACAAATCAGATAACTAAAACGTCTATCAGACATCAGTCTTATATTTTATAAACATTAAACAGTTTATATCAGGTGAACAAATTATCAATTAAAACACAAAGTTATGTTAAAGTGAAAAACAAACTACCTAATTATTAAAATTGAGATGATCAACAATATATACTATATATAATACTATATAAAATGGATCAAACATTATCAAAATAATTTAATATCCCAAAAACCATATATATTATAATAAGTAGGTATTTTGCGTACTATATATAATATATAGAGACTATACGGTACCTATTTTTATAAATACATTTATTTCACTAAATTACTATGTATAATATAGTTCTGTATTATATATCCTGTATTCAGCGAGTTAAGTGAGTATTGACTGTTGATATATTTTGGTGACCAGTAACAGGATGGGTGAGTAGACTGAAGTTCAGATAATAATATATCTACATCAATTTATAATACTCGGAATATATTATTAAACATCCAAATATAAACAGATACCTTAAATACATAAACGGCGTGGGTATTTATTAGTAATATAAGACCATGTCACCAGGTATATCATATTTTTCAGTTACGTCCTAAACTATATATCAAATATAATATCTAATGTGTACAGTAGAAACCTATTACGCTATTTACGAACCTTTTAAAATCAGCTATAAACCTGGACTACTGTAACATAATCATGATCAGTGGACTCTTTGAGCTCTCTACATCTAGAGCATTATTATCAAATACAAAGTAGGTACCTAATGGAAGAATGATAGAATTATTGGTTCTTTCTGAGAAACTTAGAAATATGAAACTAAACATAAACAATTCTCCCGATTTCCAAAGATGAGAGGAATAGCAGTCACCACTCAAACAAGAATATAGGTCACAATAATTCACATCCACCTAACTCAAGCTTATCACATCATAAAGAACCTACATGCGTGATATATCTATGCGGAATGTAACGCTAATAATTGAACATAATATGGTAGTGATCAATTGCCCCAAATACATTACCGAACGGATTAGTGGTTATTATTGACTAAAAAAATACATCTCTAAGAAAATAATTCTTCCTGGAATTTTTTTGGGGGGAGGGTTATCCTAAAACGATGAGCGTTTATTTTTTTGTCTGTTTTAACAAAAACTTTTGGAGCAGTGAAAGTGTTTTGAAGTAAATTTCTGGTAGAAAATTTAAATTAGTTTGTATATTTTGGGGAGGACAAAAGAAGTCCTTTAATAATTGGGAAAACAAACAAAAACAGCTAATTATTATCTACGGCCCTACAGTATATCGGTTTACGTCAAAATCGGTTTTGCTTTTTAAAATTACAACATGTGGAAGGCGCATTTATTTTAAATTTAAATTTTCTCGAGTTAAAGATTCAATACAAACTTACGTTAAACGGGTCACCCGGCATAAGTCCTTAAAAGTTATTCAGAATGAATTTTAAAATATATTGAAAATACCTTGGTAGATTTATAGTTATGGGCAACTTAAGTTCAAATTTTACAAGATTAAATATTTAAACTAAAAACAAAGATTCACCAAAATGTAAAATGTTCAAAATTCAAAACAATTTTAGACATTGTAAATAAAATTTAGATTCATAATTTATTTATAAATTCTAATGCTTAATAAATAAATTAGATGTTATTAAAACAATGGAGGTAAGTACTTACTCGAATTATGTGTATATTTTACAAGAGACTTAAAATGATTAAATGCTTTCTATTAAAATTTAAAGTTTACCTATTATAAATGATTATCTATATAACTATAACTATACGTAATATGCTTTACTGTAGTGACTACACAGTAGTCTACAGCTAACAATTAGTGCTGAAGTTCTATGGTAGGTTGTAATGTCGTATACCTACCTACAAGGAACAAACTACATAATACTTAAACTATAGAGATATTATATAATATTATTTAATTTAGTGTCATATTTTATTACAAAATGTATTTGGCTTAGTGTCATGTTATTATCATTTTTAACTCCACAATGGTTTTGCAGAACCATTATAAAAAGATTTACGAGTACCAAACCTACAGTGTACAAAATAATTTAATTATAATCAATTTTTTAAATCTCGGCATACAAACTATTGAATGCTGTATAGGTATAATATGTAAGCTCTTTTTGCAATTTGCTCCTTTGTGCAAATTGTAAGTCATACCAATATTATATGCAATAATTAGATGATAAGTACTATAATGTATTATAATCAATAGACAATAGTGTTATAAACACTCAAGCCTCTATAATGTGCACGGCAGTAAATTTGTAGAAAGTAAGGGCTCAGTCAAAACACCAAAAAAACACCCGAAGTCTTGCAAATATTTCCAAACTTAACTTCGTCAGAATAATAAATTATGTTAATATACGTGTTAATTGATACTTCTATTTTTTAGCCCCCAGATTTTTAAAGGTCCATGTCCCTGCTGGCACCCCAACTTTAAATTTTCTGGTCAGATATGATGTTACTTTCGTTTACGGTCCGTCAGTGGTTCATTAGTGCTCGTTAATGCATTTCATTCCGTCGTTAGTGCCTCATTTCTTAAAAATGTATTTGAACTTTGTGCAGCTGAGTGCTGAAGAAATGCTAATTTAGATTTTAAATTAGAGGTACAAAAATGTTTCATTCGTTTATGCTTCGTTAGTACTTCACTATGTTATTTGTCCCGTCGTTAATGCTCACTTCTTCAAAAGTAATTGGCATATCGTAAGTGTGGGGCGAGGGGTTTGCTGCCTGCTGGACCGTACTATTTCGAGTCCAGCCCCTGGAGTTGCATTGTGAAGAGGCCAGAGGGGGAATTTGTCCCGGGATGCAAGATTTAAAAAGTGCGTATGTTTTGAAATAAAATGAAGGTTTTTGTTATTACACTTTATTTAATTTTATAGTATAGTATTATAGTGCGCCTATTGTGTATTACTTAATTTATATTTTAGTAATACATATATTTAGATTCTGAGCAGAGCGGAGGTATGTATTGATTTTACAATGATGTGTGTGTTTTTTTATCTGTCTGTCAATATACTGCCAACTATAATATGAATGAACTATACTAATGCTATTAAATATTTTTTTTCAGGCGAATGAGCAAGCTCATTCAGCAAATTTCAAGCAAGTTATTAATCATATATTTTACGAAAATTAGTATGTTATACAATGTATACTAGATAATAATCTATATCATATAGTCTACTTATTTACTTTTTTATATTGATTTGATATTTTTATCTAATGAATTAGATATATTTTATGAATAATATAGTTACTATTTTTACAACATAATGTAATATTGGTAAATTCGTAATTATTGGTTTTTACTTTTTTCTCTGTTGACAAATTTTGTCAATAGGGAATGGTCAATTATATCGTTTCAAAACATAGCATACATTAAATAGATAATTAGCTACGACCTAAGTACTAGGATTTTAATCGTGATCATTCGGGCTAGCAACAACTCGAGGTTAAAGTGGTTGACAACTCATAATTTAAGTATAACCTTGTAAAATTAGTAATGAATTCAAACCCGTTTATAGGTGCAATAGGTATTTGATATTGCTGAGTATTAGGTATATATATTTAACACAATGATGAATATCATTAGAAACAAAAAATACACGTTATCCACATCTGAATAATGAGTATTGATCATTAGGTACCTAGCAAATTAGCAATTCTAGACGTTAGTGGGAAACGTGAAAACAGTGCCGTAGACATGGAATTAGGGGGGGGGGGGTAGGAATTCGTCCCCCTTACATATGGAAAGTATATAAATGTTATATATGTAATTACTATGATAAACCTCCCCATATTAAATTCCTGTATACGGCGCCTAAAAGACAATTTCTCAAAGTTGTAATTTCGGAATATTTGCCTATGCAATACCCCTTAAAATGACGCCCCCGTCTTTCAATAATAATAATAAATTATTATTGACGTTTATTTATAATTTAATTCGTTCTATATTCTACATAACCTGCAAGTAAATAATTTGAATTTTTGTTTTGTTTTACTGGAAAAGTCTCTATGTTATTGTTAGACCTACACGGCTATACAACAACTATAATTGACCCAAGTCAATAATAAAATTAAAAAATCATTGTTAATTATTAAAAAAATATTGCTTTAATATTTAAACTAGGTACCTATCAAGAGAATTGTTTTAGGTACCTACATATTTTATCTATGATACAATATTTACTTAAGTTCATTAAGTATAACTAATTTTAATTTTGATATTACTTATGTATTTCATGCACCTACATTTAACTTTTAAATAACTATAATAAAACAATATATTACATTTTTTAAATACTATATACAGTCCCAACTTACTTAAGTTAATAGTTTTTAAAAAAAAATCATTTTAAATTATTGCAATATTTATAATCATTAGTTATTTTTTTTAAGTTTTCAATAGTTAAATTACTTACGTACCTAATTTTAAATATATTTTATTGCTGATGAAATATGATTAAAATAGTCACTGATAGGGTCTGCTATTTAAATATATAGTAAAGATATTTTTAAAAATTACTAACATGTTTTAATACCAAAGTTGTATAAACAAATTTACATTGACGAAATGTAAAAAATAATAATTGAATATGGGCATTGATATTTTATAGTATGTAGGTACCTACTTGTCAATAAATTATTTTAAGTTAATCAGTGAGAACATTTACTTTTAATTTAGATGCGTATATTTCATGCTAATTATTATCGTCTGCATATTTAGTGGGCGTGTTGTTGATTAATTAAATTCGTACAACATCGTTTTAACAATGCGAAAAAGATAATTATAATGCTCCAGTAGCATTATAAAATATTCAATTAAAAAAAATATATCTCTACTCGTATTTTGAATAGTTTTTACAAAATATATTTAAATTAAAGATTAAAAAATGTTAATAAAAAGCGTTGGCACGTCACGTCACGTCAACGTTCAACGAATACTTTGTTAGTAGTAAAACTGTAGAGATGCGTTTTGTTACAAATGTAATAGATATCATAAATCATTCAGTTATAATAAATTATATTTGATAAATTGATATATATTATTTTGTACATAAATATAACATTTAGGTAAATCGTATACTGTTACGGTTGTATATTTTATATATTGGTTACATCTGTTACAACCAGCCCACAGCTATAAGCCTCTGAATTGAATTGTACAAGTCACGATTAGAAATGTTTTACAGTAATAATAATAACTATTTTTCCGATAATAGTGACCTATAATATTGAACAATTTATTAAATCTGTTAAACAAAACAATTGTATATCATACTATATCCATATAGGTGTCAAAGTATAACATAACATAATGATATTACTTCGCAATTCACATATTATATATCGGATATTAATTATTGTTCGGTGACCGGTTTAGATACTTAAAAATATAACGGTATAAAACTAAAACTATATTTATAGTGAACTACATAAATTAAAAAAAATTATGAATTTAAACCAATGTATATAAGTCCATACATTTACCGCAAGTTGATAGAATGCGGCAAGTTGAACCGTTTCTTAACCAGGTTAGTTGTATGACCTCTATATACTCTCTACATATCATAATTAAATGTAATGTATACATTATATAAAGTTATTCTATTGAAATTATTAATTATTAATAATTATTTCAGTGTGTATATTATATATACTGAATAGTTTATGAATTACAAAATAGATTATTTATACACCGGTGTAGACGTGGTAAAACATAAAAAAAATCCATGAAAAAAAAAAAATGAAAAACCTATACAGCTAGTATATCTACGAGTAATCTATCACCACAGATATAGTGCAGACTATATATTATTATATTATGTAATATTTATGTAAGATGTAGGTAAACATTATAAGCACCGTTAAGGTACGTTTTCCCCACAGCGTCAAACAGTAGAACAGCACGGCGCGGCATCGTGACGCCTCGTCTAGACTATAATATGTCCGGTAGTTGACGCTAGACTCCGCAGTCCGCATCATGTAGAGTCTGCAGGGAAAACGTACCTTTTACCATTTAAATAAACCACCCAAAGGAATACCATTGTATTATATGTCGCGTTTACTTCAATCCAGTAGCGTTCTAAGAATGTATAATTGGGGGGGGGGGGGGAGGGGGCGAATATAAAAATGTATTGTAAAGTTTGCCGCGGGATCGTAGCCACAACGGCCAACACCGGCTCCTTCGCAATCACAAGAGAATATGACAATTAAACCTCAATAAATATTATATTTTACGGTGCCTCATAATAGTAATAAAAAAATTAATTGTAATTTATAAAAAATAAGTACCTATGTATATCAATGCTCATGATTTTCTCAGTCTTGTAAAGAATACTTTTATTTTGTATTCGGAATACATATTCGAATAAATGAGAATTAAGGTATTCAGAATACGTATTCGAATAGTTCTTAACAAATATATTCAGAATACATATTCGAATACTTTAAAAAGTATTCGAATACTATTAGAATACTTTTTTTCACAACTAGTTTTGGTCGGTTTTGAATGATTATTAATTAACATTTATTAATTAATAATTAAAAATACATCGTAATCAAAAATTATTTATACATTTTGAGCACATATGATACGGTCGATACAGGTCATACGGGATACAACACATTGGGGCTTATAAAAACAATCATATCATGAGCCAATATTCTTCGTTTAAAGAATAAAATGTTCATGATTTATAATATTTCTTGTCACAAATTTAAAATTATTTTTCTTGATAGGAAAAAAGTATTTTTTTAATGACTAAAAAATACAAATAAAAGTTTTCAGAATACGTATTTGAATACTTTTTTAAAAAAGTATTTAAAATAGTATTCGAATACAAAAAAAGTATTCAAATACTTTTATTCGAAATCCGAATACTTTACAAGACTGGATTTTCTAGACATGACGTGTCAAGCGAATTTTTCCGAAATCCACAACCATTATAATATTATCCTCCATGTATATTGTATGGCCAACAATGTTAACATTGCGACGGATCTCAAAAAATTACGTTAAATTAGAAAAAATATCACACCACAGTAGTACCATTGATTATAAATACTACTAGTACTTGTACTACTATTTATAATCAATTATACATCGAATAATTTAATCTTAGATTCTGAGCGGAGAAATGTACATAATATTATTGTAAATTTGTAACACATATATATTATCTATTGTTTTGTATTTATATATACCTATTTATAGTAAAAAAATACTTTGAATGCTTTCTATCTTGAACTTCAATATACTTCTGGTACCAAAAGTTAAGGCATACTAATCAAAGTATTTTCACTATCCAAAATGTGACGTCAGGCACAAAAAATTAATAAAACTCATATCATTGAAAAATTAATACAACCATCATTCAGATCAGCATCTATAATTAGGTAAAAACAGGAATTTGTACGCGATATCAGCTTTTGACAAAACGCTGTAGATAAAACGCTGTAGCTTATCGAAAAACAGTACCTTAGATTGGTACATTTTATGAATTTTTAACTCCAAAATAATTATTCAATTTTAAATTTGATACATTTTGTCAAAATTCGATCTTTAAATGCTTATAAAAAAAGTTGTCCCTATGTATTTTAAATATTTTTCAACTGCTATTGTAACAATATATCAGGAGCCTTGTATTAAATTTTTAGACTTTTTGGCCCAACAGATAAAACTGTATTGATATTTATAGAAAAAAAAACTAAAAAAATAATAAACTGACAATGTCCGTAAACAGTTCAAAAAGAGTCAAATTATTTTCAAAATTTTATCGTGTATAGAAAATGCTAATATAGTAATATAAATATTCAGTGAAATTTTCAAGTATCTACAGTCATTCGTTTTTTAATTACAACAAAATAAGAAAATCGTTACATGAGAAATCGAGTGAATATCAAATGTTGTAAAAATATAAATTTCAAACGCTCATAAAAATTTAATTTGACTTGCTTGTAGACATTTTTTTTTTGGAAATGGTAGACAAACTTATGAGGAATCTTGTATTACATTTTCAAATCTTAGATTTAAAAAGAAAACTTTTCATGAATTTCTAACTCAAAATAATTTGCAAATTTTCGTAATTTATACGTATTATGTCAATATTTGAACTTTAGATGCTTATAATAAAAAATTGTGACTATGGATTTTTAATTTTTTTCGTCTGCCATTGAAACAATATACTAGGAGCCTTCTATTAAATTTTCAAGCTTTTTTAACCAACAAATAACATTTTATTGATATTTATAGAAAAAAAACTAAAAAAAATGGAAACTGAAAATGTCCGTAAAGAGCTCAAAATAAGTCAAAATATTTGGAAAATGTTTTGGTGTATAAAAAATGTTAAAATAAACATTCAGTCAAAATTTCATGTACCTGAGGTCATTTGTTTAAGAGTTGCACCAAAAACCAAAAAAAATTTTCTCGAAAACAGATTTTGCGTAAAAATTCCCGTTTTTCCTTAATTTTTCTTTTGTTTTTCACGGTGCTTTTGAAAACTACTGGGAAATTTTTACTTTTGATCCCCCAAAGTACCAACTATATTCAATTTCCTATCAAAAAAAATACTGTTGAAGAAAACCCAAGCACTTTTACTGTCCTAAAAGGTGATGACAGACACAACAATTATTTCCAATCATCGTTCCACTCAGAATCTAATATAATATAGCTACTACGATTACAATAGTCGACTATTATAAGAATTAAAAAAAATCGTGATTTATAGCACTAAAAATGAGAAATTTAAATTAGGCAGGTAGTTGGCATAATGATAATATGAAGTTAACATTTTTTTTAAAAAAACCCTCCATGATACATCATATATGTAGTTCTAATAGTTTTCATATAATACTATTGTCAATTGTAATTTTTTTATGAGTGAAATTTAAAAATATATGTTACGATAAGGCATAGGTTATTGAAATATATGAATGCATATTATTGCTCATAGACATATAAATGTGCCTTTGATATTGCAGTATTACATGATCGATATTGCATAATAAAACAAAATACTAGCATCTATACCTATATATAATATATAGCATTGGCAAGTATTCATATTTACCCTTGTAGGTACCTATATTATGTATACAAATTATGAGTAGAAGTATAAGACATAAGTAGCTCTAAGTAGCTTGCGCCTTAAATGAATAGTGATTATTGAACAATTTTACATTTTCTAGTTACTTTTACAGTTTAACTTGAAGAAAGTTACTTAAGAATTAAAAAGTAATAAAATATTACCTGCAAGTAGTGATGGGCTGTGGGTAAATACCCAACGGGTAAGAAATATATTTTGGGTAAATAGGTACCGGGGTATTTACCCACGTCATATTTACCTTTGAAAAATTGGGTATTTTTTTTTAAACATGGCTATACTGTTTTATCTTAAATCGTGGTTTATATAATATAACCGTCTAATGTCCGCGAAATGTAGAATATATAGGTGATATAGATATTCATTATTCAATTAATATTTTTGTTTTTTTAAAAAAATTTATTTTATATTTTCTTTTAGACAATATAACAACAGTAAGCTTATAAAAATTTTATTTTTTTCTAGTTTTAAAAATATTTTTATTAATAATATGATATTTTGAAAAAAATATGTAGCCAACTTTCCACTTAAAATGTATTTAATTAAATATGGGTATTTTAGCTTGGATCACCACACTTTTAACATTTGTTCGTCGATGAACAAAATTTTACTGAAGATTTTTTGTTTGAAGTAATTACCCAAATTACCGGGTATTTATTTTAAATACCGGGTAAATAACTATGGAATTTACCAAAAATATATTTACCGGGTATTTACCCATCACTACCTGCAAGTAATTAGATAGGTAGGTACTATGCTATAAATAATTGAATATCTCGAAATAAACTATATCTATATCCATTGTTTTTTTAAATTAAAATGCTTTAAAACTTTAGAAGTTCCAAAATGAACTGAAACGGGTATATGCTACAATTCTCATTTTAAATTTTAAGATGAATAATTCATCATTCATCACTTTGAAAAATCTGCTAAGTTCTTTAATTTAATAGGTATACAAATATACACAGCAAAAATTAACTAAGTATATAAATTATAACTCTATAATAATAATATAATATGATTTTTTTAATAACCTATACTTATTAGTTATTAATATTTGATAATACATATTACATTACATTTATAACTCTTAATAGGTAGGTACTTACTTGTTTTGATTGCGGTGAATATGCAATATATAAATATATTTTGAAAATATGCTTGTTTCATTTATATAGCAACAAACATAATAATCTATATTTATTAATTTAATTCTATGCATATTTTTATTTTGTTTTTATATCAATATAAATATTATTTTAGTATGACTACTGATAGGTCTCATTGTATACAATTTTAATGATTTATGAAAGTTCTATAAATTATAATAGTATATAAATCACAATTTAATTGTTAAATAAAAACAAAACATGTATAAACAAGAACAATTATGTTAATTTAAGAATTATTTTTTCACCATAAAAAAGATTGAAAACGTGGACTAATCGTGTTATCAGGAATATATGTATTCTATTATATAAGAAGTCACTTAATTAACTAAGAATTTCCACATAGTTGACTATACTGGGTGATTTTTTAACAGTTAACACTTATTATCTCTTGAAAAGTAATATTTTTTTTTACATAATCATAATGTAAAGTCATTTTTCACTTGCATTACAATTTTTTTTAAATTTTTAATAAACAATATACATTCATAATTTCTTCATATTTAAATAATATATAACAATAACCAGTAGTTATTTATTAGTAATAAATTCAAAGTATTTAAAGGTTAGTTGAGTGGAGCAGAGTGGTACACAATGATACCCACACTTTGTTGGTAAGACACTCTTAGGTTGTCTTAACTTTTAGAAATAATGGGTGTTTTGTTCAAAGAATCTCTCAGTAGGAAAATAGAAATCTGCTGGGAAGAAAAGTCCTAAATTCAGCCACTAGCTCCTAGATTGATAACTTATAGAGATAATATAAAACAAAACAAGAAATGACTGTTTCCAATTTTTAATACTTTCTTAAGTATAAATTGTTTTCAACATATATACACAATAATTATTTTATACAAAATTATCAAAAAAATAATTTGTTGGTTTGTTGTAGTATAAATGCTTAACAAATCAGTAACTTAAATATGTTCCCTCGTAATGAATAAAAAACAAAAACAGTATCATTACTTTTATGTTTTAAGTTAACTAGATAATTAAATACTTTATTCAAATCTTTTTTGTGATGTGAAAATCTAAAAAACAAAAATTCATAATATGCATTATAAATTTAAACTCATTATTTAAAAATTATTTTGTACCTTTTAATTAAAACAGAAATTTCACTTTCTATTGTTTCTAAGTCCATCAATGACCCTAATGCTTTAATTAGTTCTGCATCAACATTAAGTACTAGTATTTCAACACGTATTTTTGGTGATAACTTTTGTAAAGTTTTTGAAACAGCATTTGAAATCTATATAAATTAAGTGACATAAAGAACATTTTAGTAGATATATAAGGATATAATATTATTAGATACCTTCATAGGTATAGTATTAGGTACCTGACTCTCATAACGACGCTTGATAGATGTGACCAGCTTTTCTTCAGTTAAAAACATTATATTTATATATTGATTTTCATTAGTGGCTCGAGATTCATTTTTAACAATATTATTAGTTTGAGGTATGATAGTTGTTAAACTATTTTGTCTTCTTTTACGCCGCATAGATTCTATAAATTCAGTAACAGTCATTATCTTATCCTGAAATCTAAAATGTATGATACAGTAAAAATATTAACAATTTTGGATTATTTTACTAACTTATCCTCCATCAACTGTCTTAATATAACTGATTTTGATTCTTTCAACATGACAATATTTGTCACATACAATTCCGTGCAATAATCTTGAATTTGTTCCAGAGTCTACAAAAATGATTAACAAAGATGACAATGTTTTATTTAAATATAATACAATAGCTAATTCTAAGCAAATTTATATATTTAATAATAAAAAAAAAAAATTGTATTGCTAAGGATGTGTGTTAAAGAGTAAACTGTATACTTACCACTTTGACATTAACTTATTTTATTTTATAATTTATTTTTATTTCTATGTTTTTTCAATTTAAACAATAATTATTTATATCAGTTTGTAAGTATTTAACATTGTTTAAATTTGATATATATTTAAATACTTAGGGGTATCATCTGTAAACACATTTTTGAGTATTTTAACGATTCTGAGATATTGTTAATAAATAGCAGTACTAAGTAACGGTCACCTTGAGGGACTATTGGAATAAGTACTGTCTTTATATATTTTACAGATTAGGTCCTACTAGATAGAAAATATGAAAACCATGAGAGAAGAGGATCCCTCATACACAATCTAAAAAGTTTTTGAACAGTAATTTATGTTTGACTTACTTCTTTTTTCGATATCTGAGTAGATTAAATCTGTTTGGGGTTTATTAGTAAATTAGTCGATTATTGATTGTTTTTATTGAGTTGAATTTTTAATAGTAGTGGCCTTTTTAAACTATTTGTACCTTAAAATATATTTGGGAAAAATCTACTATTAATTTATTACATTTTAGTAGCTTAGAAAATATTTTTAGTAAAATTGATGTTTTAAAAATAGTTTATTGATCAATAACCACATCATTTTTTCATTTTTTCATTTAAAATACAGGTGATATAAATTAATATTATCAGATCATAAAAAAAATGTCAAATTGAAATAATTTGTCAAACAGAAATTATATAATTATAGGTGTAAATAAAAGAACATTATTCTAGAAATATTAAAGATATGTTGAGTTCAATTAATACAATTCTAGTAGAATTTTCTAAATACATTCATTGGTTCGATAGAAATTAAATAATAAATATATTTCAGATAATAGACTTGTATTTCTGTCATAATATATTATTTAATAGGAAATTATCATTATATATGTTAATTGTATTACATTTAGATGACAATTAATTAGGTATATAAAGAAAAATGTTTAGGTTAGGTACAATTTTCAATAGGTAGATTAAAATCAGTATTGGGATGTGTATTTATTAATATTTCACTGATAAAAATATTTTTTTAAATAGTTCTTCTTAAGCATGTAATGGAAAATAAATACAAACAATAATAATTTACTTCAGCCTCCTTTTTATAAGAATAAATTATGTGGAAAATCTATATTTACAATATAAGAAATTAGTTTAATTATTAACTACAATTAGTATTAGTACCTCTCCTCTTCTTTCAAATATGGTTGAATTAGGGATTCTATTACATTTATATACACAGAAAAATTATTAAAGCCTAGTGCATTAGAATTTAGTTAATTTATTAACTATGTTTCTGTGAAAGCAAGTATGTTATAAATAGATTAGAGTATTCTTCCATTTAAACACAATAATGTTTATTAATTAAGCTTCTGATCTGTTCATAGTTGATATTTAAATTAAATTAGTTATACATTATACCTGTACTACATCCAAAACAAGTGTTTTTATTCCCATTGCCCATAAGTCCTTAGCAATATTTAATTTTTCTTCAGTTGTTGTTTTATTGCTATTTGACGAACATAATATTACATCTAATCCAGATGATTCTGGTTGAAACAATGCAGCCAGTTTATCCAATGAAAAACTAATACCTATTGCTGTTTGCTTTATATCATTGGACATATCTAAATTCCTCCTACAGGTATACAAAAATGAGTAAGTATTACTTGGGTATTTGTTTAAGAATATTAGGAGGGTATCAGCCTACCTTTGTTTTCTCTCTCTGACCATGGACAATTTACGTTTAGCAGAATCAACCCCGTGTTATTACTTTTAATATTAGAGTGAATTTACCTATTATCAAACTTTAAGCTAAGAACATTACCTGTGTCATACATTGGCTTTTTTAAGATATTTTAATTTCTATACAAGTTATGAGCATGTTTAATTGTAATAATATATATGCTCATAATATACATACAAATTAAAATATCATAAAATAACCAACGGGGTATTAATATGATGCAACGTAGGGTCACAGGTAATGTTTTGAACTTGAGTTTGAAAATAGGTGGATTCACTCTAATATTAAAAGTAATAACACAGGATTGGTTCTGAAAAACATAAATTTTCTATAAGGTTAGGTTAAAGAAAAAACAAATAGTGTGCTGGCATCTTCTTAAGTAACAATTACCTAAATGAAGATATTAGCTTATCATAGCATCCACCAGCTGCTAGAACATCATATTCTGCAACATTCTTTTTACTTTTGTTGTAATAGACTATTTCAAATATTAATCCTGAATAAAATTGCATAATGTTCATTAATCCAGGTACAATAACAACTGAAAACTAAAATAAGGCTTGAATTAATTATGTAATACACAAGTTATTTTATTTATTTATTTATTTACTTTGATATTTAATGATTCAATATGTTTAATGACAGTTTCCAAATGATGCAGACCTTCTCGTGAGAAAACTCCACATTTTGATTTGCGCACAGTTATCTTATGACATATTTCAATCATGTCAGCCAATGTATGTTCCATTGTAAAAAAATTCATTGCTATATTAATTTGATGATTAGCAAATCCCAAAAGTTCTAACTCTTCAATTTGTTCTGTGGTCAAATCATTTTGCTGTAAATCATGTGAATAAAACCATTGCAACATTTAAATATTGGTGACATAATATAATAAATATTGTTTACTTTGAATCTTGCAAAATAACTGCAAATTTCTAAATGACGTGCCCTTTCTATTCCAGAATACATCAATATTCCTTGAACCAATGACATATGATTCAGACGAATTATACAGTTATTTTGATTAAAATCCTTTAGTTTACTAAATATTTCTGCTGCAATTGACAATAATTCTGCTTCCGCTATTAGATCACCTTAAACAAAATTAACAAAACAATTAAACTGTTTATAAAATTATTTTTTGGTAACCAACCTTGTGATGTACTTATAATATCAAATGCGGCCTCATAGAGTTCACGAGGATGAACTCCATAAACCCTTCTTTGTCTGTAAACTCTGTCAATTGAGTACCGTTTCAAATTAGAAATTGTAGGATTGTGTGCTAAGAACCTGGCAAATGGAATTCTAAGGTTGTGAGGTATACATGTTAGCCCACCCCACCTAGCCATCATGGTTACAGTATTTTCATTGATCATGGAATTCAATGCTGGCATTAACAATGGAGTACACAACCAAACACCTCCATGAAGCTGAAATATTTCTTTGACTATGTCGATAATCTTATCTAATCGCCCATGATGAAGTACATTTTTTCCAGCCGTCATAGTAAATGTTATGTCTTCCACAGTAGTTACTTTCTGTAAGACAATATATAATTAAATATTAAAAATAAAGAATTGATAATTATAGACAATCAGACATTGTTTAAAAAAATGGATTTAAAGGATTTCATATCTAAATAATAATAATAATAAGTAAGATGATCTAATTCTTTATCTGTACATTTATTAATAAAAATTCACCATAAACTAAAACTACATTGATATCTATCTACATTCATAAATACAAATTTAATATTAAGATATTCTCAATTGCTGCCAGTTGTAAGTTTCCTTAAAAACTTGTATATTTTAGTAACATCAATAACTAAAAATTTTTTTTAACTCTCATTAGGTTTTTGTTAAAATAAATTACCACTAAAATTAATAATAATAAAAATTGTATATTTACTTGGTTAAAACAAGAAGCAATAAGGTGCTTATAGTTTTTACTTTTTGAGTTGGAAAGAGTATTTCTGACCATTTCGTGTAATTCTGTATCTTTCAATTTAGGAGGTGGTATATATTGGCTTTGTAATATGTCTATTGAATTAGGCCGTTTACACGGATCATGATTTAATAACCACCTAGCCATTGAAAATTAGAACAAATTTATTGTATTAATTAGTACTTTCCATATAAATTATAATTATTTATCATACTTAATAATATGTTTTTGAGCAGGATCACCAAATTTTAAATATTCTGTTGGTAAAATACATTCATACATTCTCAAATCAGTCAACACTTTTATCCTTTCCATGTCTGTAGAAAATTGTTTGTGACACATTTCAAAAAAAATTATGCCCAAACTATAAATATCAACTTTCTGAAAAATGAATTAGATTTATTTTAATAAATTGTATGTTTAAAATTATATTAATAAATTGCAAAAAACATATAATGATTTTAAGTAGCTCTGTACCTAAGAGGCATAACAATCCTGTAACGATACAGGGTTAATTAAATTTTTTCAACTTTCATTAGTAAATTATTAATAAATATTTATAAGATAATTACTAAATATAACTAATTGGAAATTAAATTAGATGTAAATTTGAAGACATTGAATATAGTACTAATTTATCAAGCATAAATAAAAAAAATATATATTAAAATAAATATAAAGATCTATGAACATATTAATTAATGAGAAAACAATATTTGAGACTTCCATAAATGTATATTATTTAAACTTACTTCATTGTATACAGCTTTAGGACCTAACATATTAAGTTCAGGGGCAACATACAAAGCTGTACCAATATTTCCAGTTTGTGATGTATCAACAAAAATATCTTGAACATTTGTTGAATCCATTTCAGGGATGTGCCTGGAAAAAATCCCATTAAAATACAAATATTAAAACTGTATTGTGGTATTATTGATAGATTTATAGAAAATAATAATGATACCTTTGAATTATAGTTGTAGCTAAACCAAAATCTCCAATTTTAACATGATCTTCGGAATCAATAAATATATTAACAGGTTTTAAATCTCTATGAATTATTCCCTGTTGATGAATATACGAAAGCCCCTCAACAATTTCTCTTAATAGTCTCCATACTCTTTTAGGTTCTTTGTACAGGCCATTGTCAACTGCATTACTAAACAAAATAAAACATTAAAAAGGTTAAATAATTGGAAAATTATTACAAAATTATTTTAATTAAAAAGTGGTTACAAATATATGATTGTAGTTATTTATATTTAATACCGAAGTGTGCTTTTTTCACAGAACTCCATTTGAATATACATAAACTGATCAACTTTATCAATAGTATCTTCATTTTCATTATTCGTCCCTTGACTTAAACTGTCACAAGTTGTATTTCCAGAAGAACTCAAATTAACTTTTCCCGAATCAGACTGATGACTAAATAACAATAATATAATTATGAATAATAAATAATAAATAATAAACAGTTTTTAATATCTTAAGAGTTTGTCAGCACACTGTTTGCTTTTTTTCACTGGCCTACGTGCAACATAATTTTACATTCACGATAATGATTATAATCATAATAACTTCTAAAATTAGAGTGAAATGACCTCCTATAAAATTTAAAGGTAAAATTATTATCTAAGGCATATCATAGGCTTTGTTATATTTTATTTTAAAATTTAAAATTGTTTATACATCTTAAAATAATCATTACTTGCTTTAAAATAATAATTTTACCTTTAAATATTATAAAACGTAATTTCACTCTAATTTTAGAAATTATTATGATTATAATTATTATTTTGAACGTAAAATTTGCTATGTTACGCATGAATTAGATAGAGAAAACAGATGGTGTGCTGACATTCTCTTTAGTACAAAATGGCTTAATAGTTAGGTTATATGACATTGTATAGTTAGCTTAATTGTTATTTACATAAATGCAATCCAATCATCATCTTCATCTGAACTACTCTCACTATTGATTTCTTCTACTAAATTTGATGGTCTCCAACCACAGCTGATGTCTTTCAAAGGCCATATTTCAGAAGTTTTATTTTTTTTCTAAAAGAAATAAAATTTTAGTATAGTAAAATAGTTTATACACATTAAAAATATTATTTATTGAAAACATGCGTTTCCATATTAAAAATATTCCTAAATAAAAAACTTATTGAATAATACAAATAAAAATATTATTATATGATTTTAAAATAATTATTAAAAATAAAAATTATGCAAATAATAATATATAATTAATTCCCATTTTATTTTATCCTTTTAAATATATTTAGAAAAATAATGAACCTTTTCAGCACTTTGCTAATAATGCGAAATATTAATTAATAACCACTATTTAAATCACTTGAGAGCCCTAAAATTTAGTTTCAAAGAAAATATTTCACTATTGAAAAGATGTATTTAGTTTTTCACATAAATTATAGAATTTAGATATAAAATAAATTATTAATATTATCAATAATGTAGGTATAATATTTACTAACATTTTTTTGAGGTGTACCTTCTTGACTGACTTTAGCTGCTTCTATCCAAGAATTGAAATATCTGACAACGTTTTCATGGTTCAGACGTGATAAAAGTTTTACTTCTCTAGTGATTTTTCTATTGAGGTTTTTATTCTTCTCATTCAATTCAATACATTTTATAGCATATAGGCAGTCATCTAGTTTATTTTTTACCTATTTATATATTTAATTAATTAATTAACTTTGTATAGTAAATACATATATTTAACTAAAGGTTTTTTACTGTTAATCATAATAGTATTAATGTTTTTTCATCAAATTTCTATTTAAAACACTTGGGTTAACTATTAGTAGGTCGAGCGGGATGAATTATCCCCCCTAGAAATTTCATACCATATAAATTGATTGAAGTATTAATAACAATTCGTATTTTTTTTAATAAATAACATTTTTATTTAAAATTACTAAATGTTTAAGAAAAATATATTATGTTTAATCAAGGGAAATTTTTACTTCACATGACAAAATAGGTACACTGAATTTGCGCGACCTACTGGAGGTTAAATAGGTTTAATCTGTTCAAATAATCAATAGACAATTTCTTCACATAATATGAGAATATGTAACTAAGATTAATTAACTGAAAATTATGAAAATGAGCAACATTATCAAACCTTAAGGACATCTCCAAATGCTCCTTTACCAAGCCAATCCAAAATGACAAATTCCTTATCAAGTCTAGATCTGGATGAGGTAAAATTATATTCAAAAATATGGTTATCGTTCCAATTGCTTTCATCTATTTGATCCTAAAAATAAATAAAATAATATTTTTTATGAATTATGTTGTAAGAACATAGTTTATTTTAAATTCATTCAGGTAAGCTAAAAGAAATAAAATAAAATAAATATACTAAAAAATAAAAAGTTACATTACTTTTTGCTGAATATTTATTTTCACTGGTGAATTGGTATTTAATGAACACGAAAGTTCTCTGAAATAAGATATCATGGTTTAGATTTTAATATATATTAAATATTATGTAATATGCTTGTTACCTACTTGTAATTTATAAAACACTAGTTTATAAAACATTTTAAAACAATATACTTAAATTAAATAAAACCAATTTTATAATGTTTTATATAATTAAAATTATAATATTTCTATATAATAAGTATTCATATATCTATAATAAATATATATTGATAAAGTAATAAATTATTTTTTAACAATATTTAAATTGATTATTAATTAATATTTGTAATAAAAAATTATATTGTTATATTAATAATTAGTAATAACTGATTTATTATATTATTAGCTTATTCAAAAAAATATACAAAAGAAACTAAAAGTATTGTTTTACATGACTTAAAAATTTAATTGTTTCCTTACATAGGTTAAATTAATTTGAATGTTATAATTTATTTTTTAATGCTATGAAACGAAATAAGCAATAATAATATTTAATATTTTTATTAATATTAAATTATAATTTATAAATTATATTTATTAAGTACTTACATATATTTAGTAGTATTAGTACCTATTTCACCTACTTCAAATCTAATTCATCCTCTTCATCTTCGTCTATTAGAGTTTCAATAGTGTTATGTCTTGTTTTATTTTTATGCATTCGTAGTTCTTCTTTAAGAGCTTCTCTCTTTTTAGACATTTCATTGTGAATCAATTGTTTCTAAATATATTATATTTAATTGCTTAAAACCAATCATACAGTTTATATCTATAAATAAAAATATAATTACAGTCAATTCAACTTCTTGCTTTTTAGTTTCCCTTTCTTCAAACTCTTTTTGTTGCTTCCTTGACATCATTTCTTCGTAGAATGAAGCATACTGGGGTTTATTGTAAAGGGTAAGAAAATTCTAAATAAAAAAACATAATTTTTTTAACAAATATATTAGTTAATTTAAATAATTAAAAATAAATACTAATATTTTAAGAATTATATATTTATGTTACCTGTACTTGTTGAACGAGTTCAAAAATCATTACTTCACCTATTATTTTTGAAGCTAATTCATTCAATTGTTTTTCTAAATGCATAAGATAGTTTGCTGGTATACCCTTAGCATTTTTAAGACTTATCAATGGTATTCTGCAATAAAAATCAATATATTACTCATAAAATATATTTTAGTTAATTTGTTTTTTAAAAACTTTTTTTTTCTAAATGTTTTAAGGCATTTAATCCGCGAGTTACAAAAATTGATTTTTTCAAATAAAAAAATTTCAAAAATTATTAGAGTAAAATGTTATTATTCCTTCATATTCAACATAAAAAACATAACAATGACAAAATAAAATAAAAGCAGTAGTTTTTTAAATTTTTATTGGGGCTACTAACATTTTCAAAAATCTATTTTTTTGTTTATGGTTCGATTTAAATTTAAATGTACATTTTTTCAAACACGTTTAGATACATGAAATGAACAATTAAAAAAAAAATTGAAAATGGGTACTATATTAACTGCTTTTATGAAGAAAATAGTTAAAACTAAATATTCAGAAATAATAACATAATTCCCTGTTCTTTTAATTGAATTTTACAGACAATTATTTTTGCTTTTAACAATAATAAAATTGAAACAAAAGTAGGGGAAAACTATTTTACTAAGTATTAAAAATATTAAATATTATTATGTAATCAATTAATGGACAATACATTTTATTTTTTTAGTGCGTGCATTTCTCACTGGTCCCTCTGCTTTGTTTATTGTTAAGAAATGCAGTGATAAAATTGTCTGACAAAAAATAGGAAATACGGGCGCAATAACAGCAATTATTTACGTTTGCATTCAGCCGGTCTTATACTACTCATGTAGTTGGTATCATAATCACAAATACTCCATGAGTATATTGAATTGACAATTATTTTTAATTTCATAAAATTGTGCTGATTACTGACAACCGATAAAAAAACAATTAACCAAGAGTCAACTTCATGATTAAATACCTCCTGTATGAATTGTAAAGCACAGCAATTTACTCATAACAGGTGAGTACTCAAGTCATGTGGGACCGGCTCTACATAAGTATTATCAGTAAGCAATATAATAAATATTTTAATATTTAATTAAATATGGGGGAAATATAACATTTTATTTTATTGAGTTGAGTGCACAATGCACATATTACATTAATCTAATACAAAAAGTATAAGACTTTATTTTCCATAAGATGTCACAACTTACTCATTAGGATAATTGTCTAATGCCTTGACATGCAGTTCAACTAGAATATTATTTTGTTGCAAATTTGTGAATCCTTCAGGCAATACTGTAATAGTAATATCTAATGGTTTCCAAATATCACCAGCTGTACACTCGTTGTTGTCCGTTAACTGATCATTGAAGATCGACTGAACACGGTAAAAATCATTTAAAACATTAATATTTATTGTTTCTAAATGGAGATGGCAACATTACAAACTTAAAAACTTACTTTCAACGCTTCTAATTCGTTTGTTTGTCGTTCTTGCAAAGTCTCTCCCATTGAATCGATCGGATCATCGAAATTTTAAAGTTTGAAAGTAAATTTTGGGGGGGAATAAGACTTGGAAAAGTTCGTTCGTTTGAACGCCACATCGAAGCGTACCTAGAATCTAGAAGTAAGAACCTACTGGCTACTGCAAGTAAACAATCCTCAATCACGTGCGAGTGTGCGACGTTCCATCTTGTTATCATACGATTTATCAGTTATCAGTGCCTTGTGCCGTGTGTCGCGCCGGTATCAGCTAGAAATAAAAAAATTATGTATACCTAAATAGTACTGAACACTATAACCAGGGGCGGCTCCAGAGCCTTGGTTAGGGGGGAGCCAAGTTATAATTTCACAAAATCTTATAACAAAAAGAAAACAAACATTTTTACAACACAAATTCAAGTCGTCTATTTTTATTCCATTTACCCAGCAGGTACATCGTATACACCATCATACCTCTATGGCCCATATAGTCCATATGACAATATTATAATAATTTAATATGCATTTATTTTAACAATATATATTTTTATAAATGCGGGCGTTGGGGGGGCCGCGGCCCCTAGGGCCCCCCTGGAGCCGCCCCTGACTATAACTGTATATTATTGTAGTAGTGACGTAGTGTAGTACTTTAGTAAATAGTAATAGTAGTTCCTAGACAGTAGACAGTAGACAGTATTATATAATAGGTATATAATATTGTATTATATCTATCTTGTGGGCTGTGGTATCATCACAATTTATTAATAATTACCTATAACAAATACTATGGAGTATAGACTATAGTATTTGATTGTAGCACAGAATAGAGAAAAAGTCCTGGGCAGCGGAAAAATAATACTCTTACTATAAATTTTGATTTTTATATCACATCGTAAAAAAAACTACAATTTTGTGACACCTCATTAGTTATCAGTCCTCCTTATCGTCCTTTATAAGACTGCTATATAAAATGCAAACAAATGCAATAAAATGCTGTACAAATTAGGTATTATTTAAATGAGTGGGGGGGGGGGGGTGGCCTTGGCAAATACCAGATATTCAAGCTACATATCGTGATGATACTGATTCAGATTTTCAACTGCATATTAAAACCTTAATGTCTCTCGATTTTGTTCCAGTATCAGATGTCATCGAAAAGATTATGCAATTATTGGAAACTCTGTTCTTCAAGGATAATGAAAATTTGTTTAGTCCATTAGTAAATTACTTTGAAGACACCTGGATAGGTCGTCCAAATCGTCGTGGTACTGGACGAAGTGCTCCTCTTTTTCCATTAGATAGGCTCCTACTATGTTGTTTCAAAGGCAGATGAAAAAAATTAAAAATCCATAGTTACAGTTATTTTTAATAAGTATCTAAAGTTCAAATATTGACAAAATACGTAAAAATTACGAAAATTTGCAAATTAATTTGAGTTAGATATTCATGAAAAATTTATTTTTTAAATCTCAGATTTGAAAATGTAATACAAGATTCCTCGTAAGTTTATCTACCTTTTTCAAAAAAAAAATTTCTACAAGAAAGTCAAATTAAATTTTTATGAGCGCTTGAAATTCATATTTATACAACGTTTGATATTCATTCGATTTCTCATTTAACAATTTTCTTATTTTATTGTAATTAAAAAACGAATGACTGTAGATACTTGAAAGTTTCACTGAATGTTTATATTAGCATTTTCTATACACGATACAATTTCGATAATAATTTGAATCTTTTTGAGCTGCTTACGAACATTGTCAGTTTTCAACTTTTTTAGTTTTTTTTTCTATAAATATCAATAAAATTGTATTTGTTAAGTAAAAAATCGTGAATATGTAATGCAAGGCTCCTGATATATTGTTACAATAGCAGTTAAAAAATATTAAAAATACACAGGCACAATATTTTTTATAAGCATTTAAAGTTCAAATTTTGACAACATTTATCAAATTTAAAATGTAATAATTATTTTGTAGTTAAAAATTTATAAAATGTTCAACTTTTATAGCTAAGGATTGAAAATTTAAAACAAGGTTCCACGTGAATAGGTTATATATAAATTACTTTATTCACAATAATATCATCAAATATACTTGGTATAATATCATAGGCTGCTGGCTGACTGCTGCTGACTGACCGTTTTTGCTCAGAATCGTTTTTCTTATACAATGATATTATATCATTGAATTCAAATTTAAAACCATACATTACAGTGACCCACTGTAACCACACTGTACAGCAAAGCGACATCCACTTGCTCGACTTTTTTTCTTTTAAAACACAGGAATTATGATCTGCTGTATAGTATATGAGTATTTTTTCTAATTCGTTAGATTTCGTTAAATCTTAATTCGTCATTGAGTAGGTAACTGTAATCGATTTGATAAATCTATTACTTGGAACCTAAGGGATATTTTATAATTTATTTATATTACTATTATAGTAATTCATTTTCTTTGACCACCAAATTGCATCAACTAGATTCACTTTCCCATTGAACAAGGTACTGAAGTTAAAAATCGAAGCAGTTTTACTGCCCTAAACAATGATGACAGATACAAAAAATATAATGTCTTATATTATAAACAGCTTTATTTACTGCTACCTATTTTCCAACGCAATATATGTAGGATGTGTGCTTGAATTGAGGGGGGGGACACTGAAGTCTATTCAGAAGACTTATAGAAATAAAAAAAATATATTTTTGCGTACTCCTTGATCCTTCTAATTATATAATATCATAATCAATAAGTTATTTAAATTCACGTTAAGGAAACTTAAGATTATTTTACTTTTGCATCCCTCTTCTATTTATCTATTCTTACCCAAGGGCCAAGGAACATTATTATATATTATGGTATATAGTATCAAAATATCACCCACCATAAAAAACTACTAGATTCACCACTGTCATTGTTTTTGAACTTCGAAATTGTATTAAACTTTTTTTATATCAACTTAACTTAATGAGTAAAAAAATACTAGTTAACTTACCCATACTTAAAAATTTAGTTTGCAACAGTTACTAAAATAAATGAAATGTGCCAATAGCTATAGTGCCAACAGTACGTACAAAACGTATGGCACTAAAAATAACTCTGATTACACAGGCATTTTGACAGAATCCTTAGCTTATTTACCTAGAGAAGTCTCATCAAAGAAACACTTCGATCATATGAAAAATAATATAATTGATATCAAGTTATATAGGTACATAAAATATTTTTATATTTACTTTAGGTATCTCTGACTTCTGCTTGATACGCTTACCAACCATTGACATGGATAATATCATAAATATGATTACGAGATTTGATAAAAATTATGGTATAATAGTATATAAAAATAAAATGTATGAAATTAATTTGATATTCTATCATATTTTAATTAAACATCCAATTTATTGTTTTTACTTAAGTATGTATACCTACCATATTTATTATTCAATACCTACTAATTTTTTATCATTTATAAAGGTTATAAACTTATAAATTATAATTTATAATAATACATTAATTGTTTGATAGTGATATTTAGTTACCCATTATTTAGAAATTTGTTTGAGTTTAAAATTAGGATAGATACTTAAGATTTGACTCAACTCTACTATTTTGTGCATTAAAAGTAAATTTAAAAGTTTCCTGTTATAGGTACTTAGCATTGATCAAATTTTTTTATAGTTATAATTTTTTAAATGTTAAATGATTTAGTAAATAGGTACTTCATAAAAAGTAATTTTAATAATTATTAAATATTTATTCGTTTTTGGTATCTGACTGCCATAATGTTCTGTATATATTTTTAATTAATTAATAAAAATACTATAGGTATATTAGTGTAATAGTTATAGGTACATTAATACATTTAATTTGTTTTATAATACAATGTAGGTAAGACAGGTATGATGGTATATGATATTATAGACGAGTACCTATTTTATTGAATGTTTAAAATGGAATATTTTAATTTTTAAATTGATTAAAACAGATTTTTAACTGACAGTAGGATCACAAAATTTAAAAGTTGTTGCTAGATCCAAATTACGTTGTGGCCTCATTAAGCTTGATCCAGATGACATTTGTCAATAGATGCACCTCAAATTTAATACTTTCTAATTCAGTGTCAAACGCCGTTTTTACTTATCATTCATGTATGAAATATCTTTATCCTTTTATACAAATATACAATATGCTATATGCACAATCATCCCCCTATATGGAGCCCCATAAAGAATGGATTTTAATAAATAGACATTAAGTTTCTATAATAATGGTTTATTCAGTGTCTAAAATCACTTATAAATAAGTCAATCACTACTGACTTGCACAATAAGATTTTAGTTCAGATAAATAGCAGGGTCTGCGGCAGCATTCATCGATGATACTTCTTTTGACAGAGCGCCGAAAACGAGAGGGCATAAATGAAATGTCTTCTTTCTTTATATATGGGTAGTCAACAGCATTGTAGTCTTCGAGGTCTTTGTAATCCCATACATCAAAATCTGTTAATAAAATATTAAAGTACGTATCGTTAAAATGTTTAGATTTTGAATAGAGTAAATAAGAAGGTACATTTTTGTCTCTGTTACAGCTTAGTAACACATGTGGAGATAATTTTTAAAATCCTACACTGAGAAAATAATTTAAAAATAAAACTTTTTTTAAATTGTTATTTTGTATAATATCTTGTAAAGTTGTAAACACTTTAAATTTGAATCAACAACAATAATTTTAGAGAACGAAACCTACCTCAGAATTTAATTTTGAATTGAATTATGTATTATTGTTATTTTTAGGCTAGTTTGAACTTTAAAGTGTTTTTAAGGCACAAATTATGAACTTACCGATTTCACTTCTTTTATGTCCTTTTGGTACATTGTACTTGGTATTGCATAGAGCTTTCATGATGTCTGCCAATTTAGAACCACAGTATTGCTGAGGTGAACGTTGGAGTCTAACATTAGCTGTTACAACTTTGATCACTAATGCCAAGAGGATTACACTCAAATACATACTTATCTTCATTGTTGGTATTCTAAAATGGAAAAAAAAATGTTTAAATAAAGTCCTGGATAATATAAATAAACGGTCTGTTACAATCATGTACAATTTTTAAATGTCAGACTAAAGTACTGTCTATCCTTATAACATTATGGCTAAGCACTTAAAATAACTACATACCTTGCTTAAATGAATGTTCAAATAAGTGTGGATATGGTTTGCAGAATTGTGGTAAACTGATGATCGTCAGTTGTTGTTGGTCTTATTTATAGAGCCCTCGTCCCTGTTTTAGTATTACGCGGGAGTAAAGATCCAATAACTGAAAATAATTAAAACACATCAAGTAACATTAATGTGATGATTGAACAAGGGTCAAGTTTATCAATATTTATATAGAGAAAATTAATTTAATTTTTGATTGACAGGTATTAAATGTGGATGGTTTAATAATTATTACTACAATACTACATTTTCCCATTACCCAATTACAACTTCTAAAGGTAAATAAAATATCATTAATGACATGTCAAAATGTCAAAATGTCACACATCACATATTACATACTTACATATTATCTTGTTTCAAAACAGTTGACTTTTAGTAAAATAACCAATATATTTAAATTAGGTAGGTATCTAAATATTATACGGTATAAATACGCCGCTGAATTCCGAAAAAAAATTGCATGTTGGATATAAAAACTGACAATTTAATATATGGTCGTTCATTAAATATCGATAAAAAAAAGTTAATTGGTTAAAATTATTGAACATTGAATATACATTTTTTTTATAAGCATTTGAAGTTAAAATTTCGACAAATTTTGTTAAAATCACGAAAATGTGTTTTCGTGATTTATACTGTGAAGGTATATATTAAATTTACGAAGATTTTTAAAGTTGCTCAGTGTAGTGGTCTTAAAAAAAGAATATTAAGAGGATGTCAGCGCAATATTTGTTTTCTCTCTCAGGCCCACGCGTAACATAAATTAAACGCTTTCACTTAAAACCGTTTTTCGATAAAATTCCCTATTACATATATGATGGAGGATAATATTTTTAAGGGTATGACACATCGGTTTTATATTTTATAATTATTTGACATTGTGTTCGACTTTTAAAATAACACATTTTTTTGTAAATTTAAATAATGTGAGGTTGATAGTCATTACTGAAATCATATTAAAATAGTGTAATTGAATGCTTATATTATATTATAATATGGGATGAAATCGAATGACGCCCATCACTATAATGTGTGGAAAATCATTGCATTTGAAAAAAGATTTGAGCGAATACACGGTCTGTCAGCCTATAATATTACCAAGTATAATATTTTATGATAGTACCTATCGGTTGAATTCATTTTTACCTAAAACATACCATTTTGAAATGTCATGTATGTTTATAATATAATAACATACATAAGTACCTTTTAATTAAAAGTTTCACGTTTACGAACAATAATTTTAAATTACAATAAAATAACTTAACTCATTATTTTTGTTTAAATATTAAAATATCTAGTTTCAGTTCTTATCTACTATGTACTCGTTGAACCCGGTCGTGTGTCAAATGTAATGCTAACATAATATTATGTAAACATACTATGTAAATTGTAAACCTAACATATTATCACCTAAACATATTAAATTGAAAATATGAAAAATTAAATTACTATCAACCAACGTTGATTCAATAGAAAGTTCATTAACTTTTATGGAGAATCCTTTAATGAAATCAAGAAGAAAATGAAGACTTTTGTAAAAACTGGCTCTTAACTCTTAAAATCCTCTGAATTTAAAAAAGAAATGTATTATTTCAAAACCATGCCAAATAACAAATAACAAACCATTAACTCACTGACGAAAATGTACCTAATATAATTACATCCATTGCTAATAAATAATAATATATTAAACATAAGTATTCAAAATTAAGATATAGCTGATACTTATAGAATTAAACCATATAAAAATAGTGACGGTAAAATAATAGCTAAATTCAATGACCTTAAAAGACTCTATTATAAACTATTAAGTCAAAATACTACGTTATAAGAATAAAAATCTGTTAATTTTTAATAAACTATATATTAACTTTTCTGAAGATAAAATATTTATATAATATTTATATAAAATGTACATAAAATGTATTAAATATCAATGATCGATTTACAAAAGAAAACAAATTATCTTATTTAAATATAATAAGTTAAAATTGTGACAAATTCTCCTGGTTGGCAAAAGAAACTCGAAAAATTATAGTTAGAAATTTGTATGGTAAAATTCTTGTGGAGCTTAATTAAGGAAATAAGAAGGAAGACACGTTATTAAAATACATACCTAACAGTATACACGTTCTTCAAAATGTTGATTTTTGTTTAATAAATTTAAAGTATTAATGCTTAAAAAAAGTTTTAACGATTCACTAAAATAACTTTAGTTAAAATGTTTAAAATAATGAAAATGACAACTCGGTACAAGACGTTTGTAACGAATGAATGAAACACGTATAACACACTTACTAATAAAGCTTTTCAGCTCCTTGCTCTGAACATTAGGAGGAGGTACCTATCAGAAAACATTTGAATGAATTATTAGTGGTTTTAAGTTCAGCTAATATACATTTTGATGTTATTATGTTATCTGAAACATGGTTGGATAGTGATATGGGTAACTTTGATATAAAAGGTTATTATTGTTACAACTATTATAGGTAGCTCATTAAATAATAAATATATATATCTGAGGGAATTTCTGTTTACATTTAAAAATTCTATTATAGGAAATGATGTAATACTTGGAGGTACTAATCACTGTAGCTCATTAGGTTATTAAATTTCATATAGGTAATAATCAGGGCTAGGATTTATATGCAATAAAAAATTATAAAATATGCAAAAATATGTATTTCATTTTTTATAAGATAAACACTGAAATATAGTTACAAAAAAAATATTTATTTATTAAAATACATCAATGATAGGCTGTTTGTCTTAAAATAATGTAATTTAGAAATAAAATAAAATAAAATAATTTAGAAATAAAATGTATAATTCACATTAACTACGTGCGTGTTACATGAAATAAAATTTATATTTGACAAAAAAAACCAAGTTTTACGAAATATACTATAAAACATGCATTTTTTACATTTTTATAATTGAAATATGAAATAATATTAATTTTATTCAATATATGCAAAAATATGCAAAATAAAAATACCACCATTTATCTTATCATGAGGTGATTTGTGGACATTACTGACAAAATCAATAGTCAGAAGTAGCAAAAAAAAACATGCTGTTGCATATAAATCCCAGCCCTGGTAATAATATTTTAATAAAATTAACATGCATCTATAAATCATCGCCCGGTTCGAATAAAACGAATTTTATTAATAATTTAGAAGATTTATTAAAGGAATAATATCTCCAAAATTCAATCACATCTGATGTGCATAGGTGTAATCTGTGGAAATAAAAATGTAAATCTAATGATTGAGGATAAAATGTGTATTAAATATTTAAACTTGCAATTGCTTTAAATCATGTATAAATGGTACTACAAGTACTTTTGGTAATAGTAACACGTGTATTGATCATGTTTTCATCAGAAATAATTAGTTTTTTAATAATGTCATGGGAACATATATTAATACGTGTTTACGGATCATTATAGTGCAAACGCTGTACTAACTATGTTCCTCACGAAATATTAAAAGTAATATTTTTGATAATAATACTGATAATAATAATAAAATATTATTAACATAAACAATTTAATAATGATTTAAATAATAAAAAATTTGACAGAGATTTTAAATTTAAACAACGTAAAGGAAGCAGTTGACTTACTCCCAAATATTATTAAAAATATAATACAAATAACCAAAGGTGGGCATTAACTTGTTTAAAAGTTAATTTTTTTTAAATTTTTAACTAACTCGTTAATTATTTTAGTTTTTACCTTATTAACTTATTTAGTTAAAATTTGTATTGTTGTAACTTAACTTTTTATAGTTAATTATCATTAACTTGTAGTTAAGTTAATTTTTTTTCCGTGTCATGTAGAACTAGCTAGACTGATTCGTTGACTCTTTTTCGATTTTGGTAACTTATTTTCTAATTATATATTATAATAATCTAATTGTTTACACAGTGTTAAACGTCTTGGTAAATGTTTGTGTAAATCAAAATAGTAGGGCAGTTTATTATGATTTACTTAAAAAAAAATTAAACTTTTTTTTAACTGAGTTAAATTAATTTTATTTTCTATCTTAACTTTAAACTTATCTAGTTACATTTTTTTTTTCTAACCTTTAAACCTTTAACTGAAGGCAATTTAATTACACCTTTTCAATAATATAAGCAACTAAACATAAAAAATTTAGCTAATAAAAAAAATATATTAAAAAATTGGATAACAGTTGGAATTATTAATTTGATGAAACATAGAGATAGACTGTATCCAAAATTCAAAATTCGACCGTGTAATAATATATTACAAGAGAATTATAAAAAAATTAGGAGCCCACTAAATGTAACTATGAAAACAGGAAGAGAACGTCACGTTTTTTCAATCAAATCTCTAACGCGAAAGGTAATATCTATACTAGAAAAATATAGGAATTCATTAATGAATCACGAGATCAGGGGTTCCCAAACTTTTTTTGCGTTTGGCAAAATCTGTGATACGCTTTGGCATCAAAGGCTAAAATTGTATAGATGGAGAGAATGTATCTGAAGATATAATATAAGAATTATTTTTAGTAGTAAATATACCTATTAAAAACAACAAAACATATATATTTTCAAAACATCAAATAGCTTAGCGGGTTGGTTCGAAAATCTTGGCAGTCCGTAAGTTGGAGACCCCTGAATTAGATAATAATCGCAATAAAGAAAACAACATAATAAATCAGCAGAATAACATTTTAACTGATAACATTAATATTGCGAATGAATTTAACATCTTTTTTTGTCTCTATAGGTGCTAATATATCGAATATACTGAAAACATGATATGATTATATTCTTTTAATCTTTATTCTATACTAATGAAGAAATAAAAAAATATATTTAAATATTAAAAACTTGAACGTTCAATAGGTGAGAGTTAACAAACAAAATTTTAAAAAGTATTATTAATAATATTCTTGCACGATTACATAATATTTTTTTATCTCGTTCTTACTACAGCCGTTTTTTACACATAAGTAGATGGTATAGCTACATTCAAAAATGCCATCACTATCCCATTTTATAAACTAATGAACAAAAATTACTGTACAAATTTATTATCGTCCTATAGCAATTACAATTACACTAGGTAACTAAAGTTTTGGAATAGTGCATTAATGATAGACTGTATACGGTATACCTAACTTCTTACAAACATGATGCTCAATATTTTTAAAGAACCAATTTGGCTACAAGAGAAATAAAGGCACCGATAAAGATCTTATGACAGTTATATTAGTCATATATGTATGACAAATTAGATAAGGAAAAAACAGTAATTGGACACTATAAATTATTTAATATGTAGGTAATTTCTTAGAAAATTGTAATCAAAAAGTAAGAGTAAATGGTACTTTAAGTGATTATATCTTATTTTAAATCATTTTTATATCAAAATACTTATTAAACATAAACCGTGATAGATCATTTTTTTTGTTTTACTGATGATACATAAATTATTATTTACGATAAAAATAAAAATCATATTATATAATATATAACAAATCTACTCATGCATTAAGTAGGTATCATAAAAACATAGTTTGATAAATATATTTTAAAATTAAATTCAAGCAAAACTTGTTTCATGAAATCACTATAAATATAAATATTGTCACTCATCGAAAATTACTAGATATTTTAAGAGGGGGCTACATCCACATTCGTGTTCTTTGTCTTACAAATGCATTACATAGCAAATTGTACGCTCAGTAGATCACGTTTAGCTCTGTTAGTTTAAAATTAGAGTGAATTGACCTCTAGTAAAATTTAAAGGTGAGATTGTTATCTAGCAAACCTTATAGGATTTTTTTTTTATATTGAATTTTAAAGTAAGTTATGAGTATTTAAATATGCACAAACAATTTACAGCTATAAAACACTCATAAATTGCTTTAAAATTTAAATCTAAAAAAAAAAACCTATAAGGTTTGCTAAATAACAATCTCACCTTTAAATTTTACTAAAGGTCAATTCACTCTAATTTTTAAACTAATAGAGCTAAACGTGATCTACCGAGCGTATACAATTTGCTATAGTATGCTTTTTTAAGACAGAGAGAACGCATGTGGGTGTAGAGCCATCTCAAGAGGATTGGAAATGGGATAGTTTTTATGGAGTTAAAAAATAGGCGATTTTTAATTGACACGCATGTGGGTCTTGTAAATGTGTGCGTGTAAGTGATCATTATTCATTAGTGTGTGTGACTGACTGTATAGTGTAAAAGAAATATCATAGTGCTCTCGTACGCGCACGTACCACTGTAGAAGTCAACGCCTTGGAACGGCCTTGTGCAAATGCGCGCGTGGATGGCAAAAAATATATACTTGTTTGCATGTTTTTTTGATCGATCCTACTGATGGACCTGATAACGCGATAAGGCTTCTGTAAACTGATATGAACTCGTAAATAGGTCTTCCTGAGATCAACCAGGCCACATTTTAAAATATTCAATTTAGATTTCGAACAAACAACATTTAAATAAAACGTAGGTATAGATAGGCGTTGAGGAACACAATTTAAAATAATTTTCCCGATCGATGTTAAGCGGACATAATATTAAATTCAAATCACTTTTCAAAAGTATAATCGTATTACTACGTCTATCGGTATGATTGATAAAATGCACTTGTCCCCTTAAGTCGCTATTAAAAATAATTTTAATGAATACCTAGTATAATATATACTATAATATATTATGTATACATAGTATCAGTATGTAATACAATATATAATATAATTAACGCTAATAGTAATGACTATAGGACGTATGTATAATTACACTTAATAATTTTCAGTTCAAAACTTCAAAAGGTAAAATATCTAGGTATTAGTGTATTACCATCGATGCTAACATCATATCAAATATCAATAGTGTACAACTTTAAAGTTTAAAGATCAGATTATTATTCTATAAATTAACTATGAATACGGACATTAGTAGTACCTATGCTTTCACCTTCAACTATAAGAGTGGTTTCATAATCATAGCTATAGTCAGTATACTATTATGGGATTGGAACTTGGGGTGGTCCTTACAATGTACCTACACATTAATTTACTTGAAACAACTATAAGCTTTTCAAATATATAAAAAAAAATACTATAGAACAATACTAGAGAGACTGCAATATATTATATTTAAAACGATTGTACGCAAAACTTTAATACAGGACTTTGCACCTAAAATTAACCGGAACCCCTAACACCCCTAAAAACCTTTAAAAATCAAACTCCTAAAACCCATATTATGCCTAACCCGAATGATTCTGTTTTCAAAACATCCGAATTAACCAAAACCCGAATAATTTTGTTTTTTACAATCTTCATGAGATATATTATCATTTTGTATGTATTTCTAATGGTGAGTTTGATTCTGTAGTTAGTTGTTTATTAATAATAATAAATTAATAGGAACAATTTTACAATCAATCAAAAATGTTAAAATTCAATAATTATTTTCTTGAAAAAAAAATCCAATAAAATCATTAATTGATTCTGATTAAACCAAATTGCCTAATACTAAATTATAAATAATATATTGATACAATTTATTATTACGGTTTACGTGTATAATATAAATCCAAATATAGCCAATAGTACTATAATAGCAGTATAAAATATAGACATGGTTTCAACAAAACTGAACAACGTATTAAAAGTCGTGAACAAATAATACCAAATACTAATAAGTAATAATATAGGTATCTAGATATAATTAATAATTAGTATTATTTTCCAACCAACTCCCAAGTGGTATTATTATAATTCAGTAACGAATATCGTAATTTGTGGCTATTATACTTACTAGTTTTCCGGGAATAGCGAGATCATAATTTGTATTTTATTTCATTACTCTACGCGCGGCTCGACGCCCTAATGACCTTCCTATTTTAAGAGGATATATCAGCGCACTATTTGTTTTCTCTCTCTGGCACACGCGCGCAACATAGAAAAAACGCATTTCCACAGAATCATTTTTTCTATATTTTTAAGTAATCTTAGAGTTAAATCACACATTACAAAAAATATAGAGAATAATATTTTTGAAGGAATGAAATGTCGATTTGTCTAAATATTGTCTCAAAACAATTACTAAATTATTTTGTTTATTGTGAAAGTCGTATATAAAGTGAAATAACAATAAAATATAAAACAGATATGTCATTCCCTTAAAAATATTATTTTCTATCTTTTTTGGAAAGGTATATTTTACTCTGAGATTACTTAAAAACATAAAAAAATTATTCTGTGAGAGCCAGAGAGAGGCTCTATATAATAATAAATGATTCGGGTGCTGAGTCCTAGTTGAATACCTATGATTTTTTTAGATTTACAAAAAATTAAATTTTATCATGGTCTTTGTACAAGAACGAAACAAAATAATATGTAAGTAGATAGTTGGTACCAACTTAGTACTTATTACAAAAGGGTATTCGATACCGTGATTTTCTGTTTTTGTCTAACACACGCGCGACTTAGTATTTTAGACGTGTTTTTGCCAAACATACCAATTAATCTATTGAAGCGATAAGAATTCTGAAAACAGATTTGAATTTGAACTAAGTCTACGTCTTGTAATCGAATTTCTTACATTTTTGATTTTTGATTTTAACTTGAGAAGTTAAATACCTTGATCAATTGGTATGTTTGGCAAAATACACGTCTAAAATATTATGCACGCGTGTGTTAGACAAAAACAGAAAACCACGGTATCGAATCCTCTTAATCTCTAAATGTAAAACAGAATTTCGGAAAATGATCCTCACCAATACTGGCATTAAGTTGGAAACGGAGTAAAATATTGATATTACTTATAAGTTTGTTTACAATCATTAGACTATAGGTATATAAAAACATTTTAAGAGGACGCTACCCATGCGTTTGTTGTCTCCGTCTTACACACATAGTACGACATAGCAATATTTAGTTCACTAGTCTCAGTAGTGTACTGTTAGTTTTGATATTAGTTTAAATTGACCTATTATCAAACATTTAGGTAAAAACATTATCTATGCAGTGGTGTATTTACGGGGGGGGGGGGGAGGGGGGATATGGAGGATAGATCCCCTTGACCTTTTTTTTTTCAAAGTTAAGTTTTCTTATTTTCTGTATTTCTCAATATGGTATTACTTTTAAGTATGTCTGTTTTCTAAATGTTAAAGCCGTGGTAATTTTACCGCTCTGATATACTAAACGCCACTAGTCGTTCATGGTATATATGTGGCATATATTATATCGGACAAAAAAAACATATACTTCTATGGTAGTTTGGTGTACTGTATTTTTTACTTTTCTGTGAATTATTTTTCATGCATGAGTGTTTACAATGAACCCGATAAACAACGGTCGGTAAATAAAAACAAAATTACCACGAAGACCGTAGATTTACCATAGGGCGCGAGTATATTTTTAGTGACTAAAGTGTAGTTAGTGACTGAAAACATTTTATTCACCACTGGGTTACACTTAGATATTTGTTATAAAGAGTTTTATCCAAATATTCATTAACTCTTGAAAATATTTTTTACTTTGCTTGTATCAACTACGTCTGAACGATGTTTTTCAAGTTTTTACTAAGTATTAAGTCTTGCCTAATAAATAGTATGACAGAAGTAAATATTTTATCAATTTTCCTATCTAATATTGAATAATAACTATTAATTAAGTAGTAATTATTATATACTTTGTTTATTCGAACCGATTATGGACCGTTTTACAATCATAGTTTAAACCTCGGTTACACTTAACCCACTCGTTTTATCGGCAGAATACCGCGGTTTAACCTATTGTAATAGAGGCCCTTATTCCTTAATGTGTTGGCTTTATTGGCATGTCCACCGGTCAATACAATAATAATGCCAGATGAGGTTATCGATGAACTGAGCATCCAAAAAATTAGAAAACTGGATTTTGTATTATAACTATTAGTAATAGTCTATACATAATAGTCTATCCAAGGTTATTATACTTAGTTTATACCTCACTAATGTTTTAAATACCTATACCGATATTAAATCTTTGTATCTACCTAATTAAAATTAGGTAGTTATATTTCTTATCTCATGTTTACCCAATATGTAATGATATTATATAATAATTGTTGAGCAATAATAGTTTTAAACTGAATGCTAATAAAAAATAAAAAAAAAACTATATTTTTATTTCTCGTATTAAACACGGAATTGGCGCTAGTATGAATTTTTAATAAATCCTATTAAGTATTAAGTACTATACAGTTTGTGATAATTCTTATTTTTCACCTTGATCCACACTTACTTAAATAGGTCGTTACCAAACAAGTTAGGGGATTTCAAAAATGTATATTATGTATGTATTTATGGGTGTATTATAATATATTTCATCCCCTCGCCTTGCACAATTCCTAAATACGCCACTGTATTTATGCTTAAGGGTCGGCGATAAATAATACGGTGTACTCCAATTTATTATGATTGTTATATTAACTATACAGTAATACTTAAGTTTTATAATCACAAGATCAAATGTGATCGTTTTAATTATTTAATATAGTATAATATATAGGACGTAGGTTAACTTTATAACTGTATAAGCAGTGGTGCGTAGACATGATTTCTGAAAGGGGGGATAAAAAAAAACGACATATCTAAATGGGAAGGGAAATTGGAAAATCCCCCACCCTCTCAAAATTTTTTACTTAGGTAACAAAAAGCCAATGGGGGGGTCTGACCCCCTTGTCCCCCCCTTGTAGACGCCCTTGTGTATAAGTAGATAATTTAAGAATCCTTGTCTAGTTGTCTCCAAACCTACAGCTTCCGGAGACCATCATTTATCATTTTAAATTAATATTATCTACATCTATGTAATCATGTTTACATTTTCAAGTCTAAATTGTAAAATTTAATATTTTATAAATTTTTAACTACAAAATAATTTTGTCAAAATTTGAATTTTAAATGCTTACAAAAATCCTGTTTATATATCTTTAATATTTTTCACCTGCTATTATTACAACTTATGACAAATCTTGTAATCAATTTTAAAATCTTAGATATAAATATAAAAAATGTTATTACCTGGTTGTGTGCACAGATGCAAATAAAAAAAAAAACACACATCATTTGAAAAATCAATACATTCATCGGAGCGCTCAGAATCTAACATTTCTCAATAGTTTGTCTCAGTAAAGTGTTTAGAAAAACAAAAAAAAATTAAGGAAAAACCAAAATTTTTACGCGAAATCAATTTTGGATTTTGGTATACCTAACTCTAAAACAAATGACCGTAGATACATGCAATTTTCAAAGAATATTTGTATTAGCATTTTATATACACCATATAATTTTCAAAATTATTTTACTTGTTTTGGGCTGTTTACAGACATTTTCAGTTTCCAATATTTTTAGTTTTTTTTTTTCTATAAATGTCAATAAAATTGTATCTGTTGTATAAAAAACCTTAAATTTTAATACAAGGCTCCTTATATATTGTTACAATGATAATTGAAAAATATTAAAAATACAAAGTCATAATTTTTTTTATAAGCATTTAAGGTTCGAATTTTGACAAAATACGTTAATATCACGAAAATGTGCAAATTGTTTTGAGTTAGAAATTTATAAAAAATCTATTACTTGAAATTTTAATAAGAGATTCTTCATAAGTTGTATTCTTAATACTAGTCCAAAAATGTCAAAGATACGTTGCCATGTTTTTTTTTATAAGCATCTAATTTTCAAATATTGACAAAATTTATCAACACCACGAAAATATGCAAATTATTTTGTACATAAAATGTATGAAATGTTTAATTTTTATAATTAAGGATTGAAAATTTAAAACAAGATGTATCAAGGTTTTTTATAATGTATAACCACAAAATCTAAAAATGAACTTATCAGAGTATTTTTTAATAGATATTTCAAGTTCAAATTTAGGCGAAATTAGACATTTAAACGAAGATTAGATTTTAGATATTTTTTTGTAACTTTAAAATATTACTATTATATAATATATGCTGATGATCGTGTTCGCTCAGAATCCTTTTTAAATACAGTAATTTGATATCATTGAATTCAAATTTTACAGTGATCCGTGACACCTAATATGGGTAGGTACAGGGGTAATTTCTACCTTTTTTTTCTTCTTGTTTATTAAGAAAAGTGGGAATATTTAGTTTTGGCCCCCAAAGTACCAAAAAGTCTAATTTTCTACCAAAAATCATACTCAAAATTAAAAAACCAAGAATTTTGACTATTTCAATAGGTGATGCGTGATGACAGATACGAAAAAAAAACAATGTCATTGTAAAATCAATATAAATTATTCAACCCTTCACTTACAACTTAAAATAATTAAATTATATAATATATACTAAATGAAGTTGAATAATTATTTTTTATAATAGTTATTTTATAGCTTTTGACCTAAAATAAATTCACATTTAAATATATTAGGTACCTAAAATAAAAATAAAAATTATAAATGTTCATTATTCATCAATCATCAAGTTCCTAATACCTTCATATTACATTATGTTATGTATTCTATTTTAGATTCTGAGTGGAACGATGAATGTATTGATTTTACAATGATGTGTGTTTTTTTTTTTTTATTTTTTTTTTTAATTTTTTTATTTTTTTTTGTGTCTGTCATCACGTTTTAGGGACAGTAAAAGTGCTTGGATTTTCTTCAACAGTACCTTTTCTGATAGGAAAGTGAATCTAGTTGGTACTTTGGGGGGTCAAAAGTAAAATTTTTCCAATAGTTTTCAAAAGCGCCGTGAAAAACAAAAGAAAAATTAATGAAAAACGGGAATTTTTACGCAAAATCTGTTTTTGAGAAAAATCGATTTTGGTTT